>NW_024061537.1:37500-47500 GCF_016432855.1 Salvelinus namaycush
GAGAGAGAGAGTTTTGAGTTTTAAATATTCTTTATTGGGTCTGGGAGCCCACCACACAATAAATACTCATACAAAACCACAGTTACACATCAATTAAAAACACAACTCCAACTCCTCCTCCACAGTAACTAAACACAACAGCCTCTGAATACCCCATATACTCAAAAACAGATCAATATTGTTGACAAGTTTATAATAGGCAAACTCAACCCTTAGTCTCGCTGCCACCATTCCCTCCAGCATTCCCACCACATCCACAGACCCTTGTCCCTGAATACTGTTCTTTCGGGTCTTCCATATCGCTAATTTTGCTGCCCCTAACACAAAATTAAGCAACACAACGACACCCTTTTGACTGAACCTGTACTTTGGCCCAAATACATACAGTTGGGAAGAGAAAACCTCTCCCAACGTTGAGAACCAGTCAGTGATCAGGTCAATCATCCCGACCAACCTGGGACACAGTAAAAACAGGTGTGCCAGAGTTTCAGACTCTGCACAGAATGGACACCCTTCCTCAACAGTAGGGTCCAGGTGTACCAGATGCATGTTGGTGGCTATAGCTCCATGTATTATCCTCCATTGGAGGTCAGCTGTCCTCTTATCAATCGGCAGTTTGTATAATGATCGCCAACAGCCTTTTGGGGAAGCACCTGGACCAAGCACACCCGCCCACCTCGTCGATTTTACCCCTTCCAGGGAAGAGGCATGGGACACCTTTACACATATTCTGTACATGGCCTTCTTTCCCACCTCCTTGAACTCCCCCAGCTCCGGGGTATCGAAGGAAAGCAGCATCCCCACGTCCTCCTCAAATGCCCCCACCGCAGCACTAACAATCAGTGCAGGGAACACATAATCCAGACCCTCCTTCCACCGATCAGAACTGAGTGAGCAGCTTCAATTCAATTGATTTGATGTCCTGTTCAAGGGCCTTGATAGTCTCTTTAACTTCAATTTGAGACAAAGCAGTATACTGTTGACAAAATACTCGTATTTGGGCCTTCCCAACATCCCACCATTGTCTCAAGGACTCAAAATTCCCTTTTGTAACCCTCCATTTTTCCCAAAACAACAAAAACCGTTCACAAAACATGACATCATGTAACAATTTAACATTAAAATACCAGTAAGGTGATGATCCTTCGTGGACAGGACAAGTGAATATCAACAGTAACCATGTGATGATCAGAGAAACCCACAGGAGTAATGGCACACCTTCCAACCCTACTACAGTAGTGATCAGATACGTACAACCTATCTAACCTTGCTGCACTGACACCACCTTCATTAATTTTTAGCCATGTGTACTGCCTAACTTTTGCATTCCTTACTCTCCACACATCAGAAAGCTCAAACTCAGTTAGTAAGCCAGACAGGAAAGTGGCTGACCGCAGGTGAGGTTCTTCAGCAGTGCGATCAACAGTAAAATCCACAGTACAGTTCCAGTCCCCCCCTAAAACCATACACCCCTCTTGATCACACTGTCTTAAGGTTTCTTTTATTTGATCAAACACAAGACGCTCTGTACCCTCATTAGGAGCATAGACATTCAAAAAAACAAACAAAAACCCCATAACATCCACCTTGACCAATAAAACCCGACCCTTGACAATCTCTGTTGTAGATATCACCGTCACCCCTAACCCTGAGGAAAACAAGATGGCCACCCCAGCACTGAAATTAGTACCATGACTGAGTATATGCTGCCCCTCCCACCACATACCCCAGTCAACCTCATTTTCCTCATCACTATGTGTCTCCTGAAGGAAAACTACATTAAGCCTTTTCTGTTTTATTTCTTCTAATACCCAAGCCCTCTTATTTCTGTCCCTTCCCCCATTAATATTGAGAGACCCTACTCTTAGTACCTCCATATAGAAAAGAGAAAGGAAAAGCAGAAGATACCACAGAGAAACCAAAGATAAAAAAGACACCCTATGAAGCATGATCATCATCATTATTTAATTTTTTTCTTATTAACCTGACCACGTTTCCCACCACCTTTTGCTGCTGTAACAGCAGTAACAAATTTCCTCAAGCGAAACCGCTTCTTCTCACTCAACTGGTCCAACCCCACCGTCTTCTGTAACATCACAGCTGACCTCACAAACTTATCAACATCAAAATATTCTGCCAATTTGACAGATTTCCCAAAAGTCTGATCCAGAAAACCATTTACCTCCTCTAGATCATAAATTGAGTCCTCACCAGCTGCTGTCATATCAGAAGAGATATCCATATCCTTCTCCTGATCCTCCTCAGCTGAGGCCACAGACCACTGACTCCCCTCTACCACATCCCTTTCAACACTCCCCACTTGCACCCCATCACTCGTGCCAGGCATCTCCTCCACTACCTGGGAGACTAGCCCCACCTGAACCCCATTACCCGTGGTGGGCATCTCCTCCACTACCTGAGAGCCTAGCTCCACATGAACCCCCTCCTGTACCCCATTACTCGTAGTGGGCATCTCCTCCACTCCCTTGGAGTCTAGCTCCACATGAACCCCCTCCTGTACCCCATTACTCGTAGTGGGCATCTCCTCCACTCCCTTGGAGTCTAACTCCACATGAACCCCCTCCTGTACTCCATTACTCGTAGTGGGCATCTCCTCCACTACCTGGGAGATTAACTCCATATGAACCCCCTCCTGTGCCCCAGTACTCGTACTGGGCACCTCCTCACCAGTCTGTGTAACGATCGTCGTCATATTCCTCCTCCTCGGATGAGGAGGAGCATGGATCAGACCAACACGCAGCGAGGTATGTGGACATAATGATTTATTAGACAAACGACGAAACACAAAATAACACTTTAGAAAACAAAATAACAAAACGAACTAAACAGACCTAAACTTACGAACTTACATGAAACGAAGAACACACGAACAGGAACAGACAAACCGAAACAGTCCCGTGTGGTAACATGTACTGACACGGAAGACAACCACCCACAAACAAACAGTGAGAACAACCTACCTTAATATGACTCTCAATCAGAGGAAACGTCAAACACCTGCCTCTAATTGAGAGCCATATCAGGCAACCCAAAACCAACATAGAAACAGAAAACATAGACTGCCCACCCAAAACTCACGCCCTGACCAATAAACACATACCAAACAACAGAAAACAGGTCAGGAACGTGACAGTCTGAGGAACTGGCTCTTCAGATCCATCCTTGCCTTCTACAACAATATTTTTCTGCTGCATAATATTTCCCTCTAATACAAGTTGCAAACTCGTGGCCTCAACACGGATAACTTGTTCCTCGGCAACAGGTGCTTGTGGCTGCTCAACCACTGTCAGCCCACCTCTCCCTACATCAGTGGGCCCAGGCGTTATGATGACCACCTGCGCCCCTCCCTCTGCCTTCTCCCTTTTCGGGCAAGCATGTCGCTTATGGCCAACATCCCCACACTCAAAACACCGTTGACTACCCGTACTAGCATAAGCCATATATAGTCTATTGTCATACTTGACTTTAAACGATATCTCTAAAGTCTGCTCCGGTGAGTCCAAAAACATAAACACCTGTCGCCGAAATGACATAACCTGTTTCAACGCCGGGTGTTTGCAACCCAACGGAACAACCTTAATTGAGCTTGCAAACTTCCCAAAGCGCAATAACTCGCGCTCCAATAGCTCATTTGGAATAAACGGTGGTACATTTGAAATCGTTACCCTTGTTGACGGAGAAAAAAGCGGTGTAACTTGAATAAACATTCCTTTAAGAAGTACGCCATGCTCAACCATACGATCTACAAGGCGCTCTTCTTTAAGAAATACCACCACCGCTTTGTTCATCCGTGATGCATAAGCAATATTCTCATATCCTACCTTCTCTCCTACGGCGACCAGAAACTCCTCCACCGTGACAGTAGCTTCAGTAACACACCTAAAGCCGTGCCGAAGTGACAGGGATGGCATTCCAATTCGGGAAGCCATCCCCGCCAAAATCAAGGTAATTTCGATACGAAAAAACCTAAATACTTAATTCTACCACACAAAAAAAATATATAATAATCTTAATCATGCACAGAAGAAACCAAAGAATGCCACCAAGAAAGAGAAAACCGAAAGAAAGTTCTGAATATCTAACTCTACACAACACACGCACTCCCTCGATCATACACTTCCCAGCATGCACCAAACACTCCCAGCATGCAGAGAGAGAGAGAGAGAGAGAGAGAGAGAGAGAGAGAGAGAGAGAGAGAGAGAGAGAGAGAGAGAGAGAGAGATGGATGGGATGGGAACATCAGCAACCTTATCTTCCACACAAAACATCCCCTGGCATGGCACACTACCCCTTCGTTAAGAGAGGGGGTGTTAACGAGGGGTGGAAACTCAGGATACTTGACAACGAGGACTCTGAGTCAGCTAATATAAATCTAGAACAGTCTGGAACAGTAATGGTACAGGGCAATAACCCCAAACAGTTTCAGCTGGACTTTCACCTAATCGAAGAATTAGCCCAGCAGGAGAAGCTCTCTCCCTTGAGAAAGATACCCCCACCCCGAGCGGGTCAGACCAGACCTCTTCATTATAAAACCCCACAGACGAGCAACCCCCAGCAGACAGTCAACCTCCCAGTACAGAATACTACCCCCTCATTGAAATGAAGGATAAATTCACCCAGCTGGAGGTAAGGCAGGTGGAGCTGGAACAGCAGGTGATTACACTCCAGTCAGCACAGACCCAGACAACAGTCCAGCACAACAACACCCCCTTAACTAGACCTGGAGAGCTGGAGGTGGAGAGAGACATATCTGCACTCTGGACAGTGGTGAGACAACTTCAACAGGAGAAAGAGCAGAAGCAGAACAGAGCACTAGAGGAGAGGATCAGACTGCTGGAGGAGAGGGAGAGGGGGATGGAGGAGAGGATCAGACTGCTGGAGGAGAGGATGAGGGTGCTGGAGTAGAGGATCAGATTGCTGGAGGAAAGGATGAGGGTGCTGGAGGAGAGGATCAGACTGCTGGAGGAGAGGGTGAGGGGGGATGGAGGAGAGGTTGAGGGGGATGGAGGAGAGGATCAGACTGCTGGAGGAGAGGGTGGGGGTGGGTGGAGGAGAGGTTGAGGGGGATGGAGGAGAGGTTGAGGGGGATGGAGGAGAGGATCAGACTGCTGGAGGAGAGGATCAGACTGCTGGAGGAGAGGGTGAGGGGGATGGAGGAGAGGATCAGACTGCTGGAGGAGAGGTTGAGGGGGATGGAGGAGAGGATCAGACTGCTGGAGGAGAGGTTGAGGGGGATGGCGCTTGACAGAGAACAACCCACTAGAGAGGGGGCCACCCCCGCAGAGAAGCCAGCAGAACAGCCCACCTCAGCTCCCGACAAAAGTCTCGACAACACAGCCGAAATCAAATCATCACAAATCAAATGTATTTATAAAGCCCTTCTTACATCAGCTGATGTCTCAAAGTGCTGTACAGAAACCCAGCCTAAAACAGCAAGCAATGCAGGTGTAGAAGCACGGTGGCTAGGAAAAACTCCCTAGAAAGGCCAAAACCAGAACAGTCCACACCAGACCCTGATCATAGCGTCGACATCACAGCAGAACAGACAAATGAAGAACCCCAAGCCCAGCGGCTCTCACCCCCTCTGATCACCCCCCCTGTCAGCCACCCTGATAGCCCTCCTGACAACCCCCCCACACCTACTGAGTGAGGACATACACAAGACACCGATGGTTCTCCTTATGGACTCTTATGGGATATATATACAATAAAAAAATGACTTTTTCCCAAACACAGTGTGTCTAAACTCTGGTGTCCAAACGCCCAGCGTTCTGTCCCCCTAGACCTTCTGTCTGAGGACCAACTAGGGTCACCCAGCCACATAATAATACACCCAGCGCCCCCTAGACCTTCTGTCTGAGGACCAACTAGGGTCACCCAGCCACATAATAATACACACAGGCACAAACGACCTGAGAACACAGCAGGAAAGGGTGGCCACAGCACTGAAGGGAGTGCCCAACGCACAAGTGGTTATCTGCACCCTGCTACAACTGCGCCCTGCTTTTTTTGGGGTTGACGTCACTTCCTCTTGAATTTGCAGACGTGTTGCTGTGCGTTTTGTTGCTGTGCGTTTTGTTGCCAACCTTACTTTGCTAGCTGACAACTTTACGTTTTTTTCTTTTTACTTTTTAATTACCGTTTATATTTTTAGTTTTTCCATCACAACTTTTTTCCCTCATTCAACTTTTTCACTCCGGACGCTTTATCTGGACATGGTTCGTCAGTACTTTCAACAGCCGAAGCTAAGTAGTAACATTAACATGATGTCTTTTAATTGCAGTCGCTGTACTCATAATATACAGGAGAACGATCGCCTTACGGCGAGGATAGCTGTGCTACAAGCCCAGACGCAATCGTTAGGCAAGGGTAATTTCAGTGTAGGAAAGGAAGAAACAGCGTCTGTGCCACCAGTAAGTACAGATAGTAACGTTAGTATAAATCCCCCCGCACAGTCCCCGCAGCCGGACAACTTTCTCATGGCTTCTGGAGGGAAATGCTGTAGGAATGCTCAACTGGTGTCGTTCATTCAGCCGACAGAAACTTTCAACCGGTTTTCCCCATTAAGTAGCGAGTCGGAGTCTGAGGCCGAGTTTTCTCTTGTCTCTACTCCTCCCGTTACGGGGTCTGAGACGCCGAAGGCTCCCACCATTAGCTCTGACAAATTGAAAAGCCTAGTCATTGGAGACTCCATTACCCGCAGTATTAGACTTAAAACGAATCACCCAGCGATCATACACTGTTTACCAGGGGGCAGGGCTACCAATGTTAAGGCTAATCTGAAGATGGTGCTGGCTAAAGCTAAAACTGGCGAGTGTAGAGAGTATAGAGATATTGTTATCCACGTCGGCACCAACGATGTTAGGATGAAACAGTCAGAGGTCACCAAGCGCAACATAGCTTCAGCGTGTAAATCAGCTAGAAAGATGTGTCGGCATCGAGTAATTGTCTCTGGCCCCCTCCCAGTTAGGGGGAGTGACGAGCTCTACAGCAGAGTCTCACAACTCAATCGCTGGTTGAAAACTGTTTTCTGCCCCTCCCAAAAGATAGAATTTGTAGATAATTGGCCCTCTTTCTGGGACTCACCCACAAACAGGACCAAGCCTGACCTGCTGAGGAGTGACGGACTCCATCCTAGCTGGAGGGGTGCTCTCATCTTATCTACCAACATAGACAGGGCTCTAACTCCACAATGCAATAGGGTGCAGGCCAGGCAGCAGGCTGTTAGCCAACCTGCCAGCTTAGTGGAGTCTGCCACTAGCATAGTCAGTGTAGTCAGCTCAGCCATCCCCATTGAGACTGTGTCTGTGCCTCGACCTAGGTTGGGCAAAACTAAACATGGCGGTGTTCGCCTTAGCAATCTCATTAGGATAAAGACCTCCTCCATTCCTGCCATTATTGAAAGAGATCGTGATACCTCACATCTCAAAATAGGGTTACTTAATGTTAGATCCCTCACTTCAAAGGCAGTTATAGTCAATGAACTAATCACTGATCACAATCTTGATGTGATTGGCCTGACTGAAACATGGTTTAAGCCTGATGAATTTACTGTGTTAAATGAGGCCTCACATCCTGGTTACACTAGTGACCATATCCCCCGTGCATCCCGCAAAGACGGAGGTGTTGCTAACATTTACGATAGCAAATTTCAATTTACAAAAAAGAAAATGACGTTTTCGTCTTTTGAGCTTCTAGTCATGAAATCTATGCAGCCTACTCAATCACTTTTTATAGCTACTGTTTACAGGCCTCCTGGGCCATATACAGCGTTCCTCTCTGAGTTCCCTGAATTCCTATCGGACCTTGTAGTCATAGCAGATAATATTCTAATTTTTGGTGATTTTAATATTCATATGGAAAAGTCCACAGACCCACTCCAAAAGGCTTTCGGAGCCATCATCGACTCAGTGGGTTTTGTCCAACATGTCTCTGGACCTACTCACTGCCACAGAAATACTATGGACCTAGTTTTGTCCCATGGAATAAATGTTGTAGATCTTAATGTTTTTCCTCATAATCCTGGACTATCGGACCACCATTTTATTACGTTTGAAATCGCAACAAATAATCTGCTCAGACTCCAACCAAGGAGCATCAAAAGTCGTGCTATAAATTCTCAGACAACACAAAAATTCCTTGATGCCTTTCCAGACTCCTTCTGCCTACCCAAGGACGTCAGAGGACAAAAATCAGTTAACCACCTAACTGAGGAACTCAATTTAACCTTGCGCAATACCCTAGATGCAGTTGCACCCCTAAAAACGAAAAACATTTGTCATAAGAAACTAGCTCCCTGGTATACAGAAAATACCCGAGCTCTGAAGCAAGCTTCCAGAAAATTGGAACGGAAATGGCGCCACACCAAACTGGAAGTCTTCCGACTAGCTTGGAAAGACAGTACCGTGCAGTATCGAAGAGCCCTCACTGCTGCTCGATCATCCTACTTTTCCAACTTAATTGAGGAAAATAAGAACAATCCAAAATTTCTTTTTGATACTGTTGCAAAGCTAACTAAAAAGCAGCATTCCCCAAGAGAGGATGGCTTTCACTTCAGCAGTAATAAATTCATGAACTTCTTTGAGGAAAAGATCATGATCATTAGAAAGCAAATTACGGATTCCTCTTTAAATCTGCGTATTCCTCCAGGGCTTAGCTGTCCTGGATCTGCACAGCTCTGCCAGGGCCTAGGATCGGGAGAGACACTTAAGTGTTTTAGTACTATATCTCTTGACACAATGATGAAAATAATCATGGCCTCTAAACCTTCCAGCTGCATACTGGATCCTATTCCTACTAAACTACTGAAAGAGCTGCTTCCTGTGCTTGGCCCTCCTATGTTGAACATAATAAACGGCTCTCTATCCACCGGATGTGTACCAAACTCACTAAACGTGGCAGTAATAATGCCTCTCTTGAAAAAGCCAAACCTTGACCCGGAAAATATAAAAAACTATCGGCCTATATCGAATCTTCCATTCCTCTCAAAAATTTTAGAAAAAGCTGTTGCGCAGCAACTCACTGCCTTCCTGAAGACAAACAATGTATACGAAATGCTTCAGTCTGGTTTTAGACCCCATCATAGCACTGAGACTGCACTTGTGAAGGTGGTAAATTACCTTTTAATGGCGTCAGACCGAGCCTCTGCATCTGTCCTCGTGCTACTAGACCTTAGTGCTGCATTTGACACCATCGATCACCACATTCTTTTGGAGATACTGGAAACCCAAATTGGTCTACACGGACAAGTTCTGGCCTGGTTTAGATCTTATCTGTTGGAAAGATATCAGTTTGTCTCTGTGAATGGTTTGTCCTCTGACAAATCAACTGTACATTTCGGTGTTCCTCAAGGTTCCGTTTTAGGACCACTATTGTTTTCACTATATATTTTACCTCTTGGGGATGTTATTCGAAAACATAATGTTAACTTTCACTGCTATGCGGATGACACACAGCTGTACATTTCAATGAAACATGGTGAAGCCCCAAAATTGCCCTCGCTAGAAGCCTGTGTTTCAGACATAAGGAAGTGGATGGCTGAAAACTTTCTACTTTTAAACTCAGACAAAACAGAGAACAGAAAACCCACCACTCCACCCTGGACTTGAACAGCCTCTATGACCAGGTCCACCTCTACAAGGCAGCAGTGCCCACCTTCGCCCGGACTCTAAAGGACATCGCTCTCAAAAGTAGCACCAACACTTCACACAGGAGCACCAGATCAATAGACACCCCGCCCAGACCAGTGAGACACTCTCCCACACCCTCAGCACACAGGGGGACAAACATCTACCAGGAGGTGACAGCATTCCCTCCCCCATATTCCCCCCTAGGCACAACTATGACAACATAACCAACAAAAACGGGTCACAACTCCTGCAGCTCTGTCGCACGCTGGATATGTACATAGTCAATGGTAGGCTTCGAGGGGACTCCTATGGTAGGTACACCTATAGCTCATCTCTTGGCAGTAGTACTG
>NW_024061537.1:52500-68250 GCF_016432855.1 Salvelinus namaycush
CAGTGAAGACACTTGCCAGTTGGTCAGCGCAATGCTCGCAGTACTCATCCTGGTAATCCGTCTGGCCCTGCGGCCTTGTGAATGTTGACCTGTTTAAAGATCTGACTCACATCGGCTGCGGAGAGCGTGATCACACAGTTTTCCGGAACAGCTGGTGCTCTCATGCATGTTTCAGTGATATTTGCTTCGAAGCGAGCATAGAAGTAGTTTTGCTTCTCTGGTAGGCTCGTGTCACTGGGCAGCTCTCGGCTGTGCATCCCTTTGTAGTGTGCAGGCCCTGCCACATCCGACGAGCGTCAGAGCCGGTGTAGTACGATTCGATCTTAGTCAGCTTTGCCTGTTTGATGGTTCGCCGGAGGGCATAGCAGGATTTACACTGCTCAAAAAAATAAAGGGAACACTTAAACAACACAATGTAACTCCAAGTCAATCACACTTCTGTGAAATCAAACTGTCCACTTAGGAAGCAACACTGATTGACAATAAATTTCACATGCTGTTGTGCAAATGGAATAGACAAAAGGTGGAAATTATAGGCAATTAGCAAGACACCCCCAAAAAAGGAGTGATTCTGCAGGTGGTGACCACAGACCACTTCTCAGTTCCTATGCTTCCTGGCTGATGTTTTGGTCACTTTTGAATGCTGGCGGTGCTCTCACTCTAGTGGTAGCATGAGACGGAGTCTACAACCCACACAAGTGGCTCAGGTAGTGCAGTTCATCCAGGATGGCACATCAATGCGAGCTGTGGCAAGAAGGTTTGCTGTGTCTGTCAGCGTAGTGTCCAGAGCATGGAGGCGCTACCAGGAGACAGGCCAGGACATCAGGAGACGTGGAGGAGGCCGTAGGAGGGCAACAACCCAGCAGCAGGACCGCTACCTCCGCCTTTGTGCAAGGAGGTGCACTGCCAGAGCCCTGCAAAATGACCTCCAGCAGGCCACAAATGTGCATGTGTCAGCATATGGTCTCACAAGGGGTCTGAGGATCTCATCTCGGTACCTATTGGCAGTCAGGCTACCTCTGGCGAGCACATGGAGGGCTGTGCGGCCCCACAAAGAAATGCCACCCCACACCATGACTGACCCATCGCCAAACCGGTCATGCTGGAGGATGTTGCAGGCAGCAGAACGTTCTCCACGGCGTCTCCAGACTCTGTCACGTCTGTCACATGTGCTCATGTGCTCAGTGTGAACCTGCTTTCATCTGTGAAGAGCACAGGGCGCCAGTGGCGAATTTGCCAATCTTGGTGTTCTCTGGCAAATGCCAAACGTCCTGCACGGTGTTGGGCTGTAAGCACAGCCCCCACCTGTGGACGTCGGGCCCTCATACCACCCTCATGGAGTCTGTTTCTGACCGTTTGAGCAGACACATGCACATTTGTGGCCTGCTGGAGGTCATTTTGCAGGGCGCTGGCAGTGCACCTCCTTGCACAAAGGCGGAGGTAGCGGTCCTGCTGCTGGGTTGTTGCCCTCCTACGGCCTCCTCCACGTCTCCTGATGTCCTGGCCTGTCTCCTGGTAGCGCCTCCATGCTCTGGACACTACGCTGACAGACACAGCAAACCTTTTGCCACAGCTCGCATTGATGTGCCATCCTGGATGAACTGCACTACCTGAGCCACTTGTGTGGGTTGTAGACTCCGTCTCATGCTACCACTAGAGTGAGAGCACCGCCAGCATTCAAAAGTGACCAAAACATCAGCCAGGAAGCATAGGAACTGAGAAGTGGTCTGTGATCACCACCTGCAGAATCACTCCTTTTTTGGGGGTGTCTTGCTAATTGCCTATAATTTCCACCTTTTGTCTATTCCATTTGCACAACAGCATGTGAAATTTATTGTCAATCAGTGTTGCTTCCTAAGTGGACAGTTTGATTTCACAGAAGTGTGATTGACTTGGAGTTACATTGTGTTGTTTAAGTGTTCCCTTTATTTTTTTGAGCAGTGTATTTTAAGCTTCCGAGTTAGAGTCTCGCTCCTTGAAAGCGGCAGCTCTACCCTTTAGCTCAGTGCGGATGCTGCCTGTGATCCATGGCTTCTGGTTGGGGTATGTACGTACGGTCACTTTGGGGACGACATAATCGATACACTTATTGATGAAGCCAATGACTGATGTGGTGTACTGCTCAATGCCATCGGAGGAATCCCGGAACATATTCCAGTCTGTGCTAGCAAAACAGTCCTGTAGTTTAGCATCTGCTTCATCTGAACACTGTTTTATTGATCTAGTCACTGGTGCTTCCTGCTTTAGTTTTCGCTTGTAAGCAGGAATCAGGAGGATATAATTATGGTCAGATTTGCCAAAGGGAGGGTGAGGGAGAGATTTGTACGTGTCTCTGTGTGTGGAGTAAAGGTGGTCTAGAGTTTTTTCCCCCTCTGGTTGCACATTTAACATGCTGATAGAAATTTGGTAAAACGGATTTAAGTTTCTAAAGTCCCCAGCTACTAGGAACACCGCCACTGGGTGAGCATTTTCCTGTTTGATTATGGCGGTATACAGCACATTTAATTCGGTCTTTGTGCCAGACTCTGACTGTGGTGGAATGTAAACAGCTACAAAGAATACCGATGAAAACTCTCTAGGTAGATAGTGTGGTCTACAGCTTATCATGAGATACTCTACCTCAGGCGAGCAATAGCTCGAGGCTTCCTTAGATATCGTGCACCAGCTGTTATTTACAAAAATACATAGTCCTCCGCCCCTTACCGGATGCCGCTGTTCTATCCTGCCGGTACAGCGTATAACCAGCCAGCTGTATGTTGAGAGTGTCGTCATTCAGACGAAGCATAATATATTACAGTTTTGAATGTCCCGTTGGTAGTTTAATCTTCCCCGTAGGTCATCTATTTTATTGTCCAGATTGCACGTTTGCTAGCAGAATGGAAGGAAGTGGGCTTTATTCAATCGCCTACCAATTCTCAGAAGGCTGTCCGCCCTCCGGTCCGCCCTCCGGTCCGCCCTCCGGTCCCATTTTTCTCCGCCTTCTCTTCACACAAATCATGGGGATCTGGGCCTGTTCCCGAGAAAGCAGCAAATCGTTTGCGTCGGCCTCGTCAGACTCGTTAAAGGAAAAAAAAAGGATTCTGCTAGTCCGTGGTGAATAATCTCAGTCCTGACGTCCATGAGTTATTTTTGGTCATAAGAGACGGTAGCGGCAACATTATTTACAAAATAAGCAAACAAACGAACAAAAAAAAGACAATCGGTTGGGGACACGTAAAACGTCTGCCTTCTTCTCCGTCTTACTAGCTGACCAGAGACCTAAGGGCCCTGGTTAAAAGAAGTGCACTATGGAGGAAGTAGGGTGCCATCTGAGATGCAGCCCTAGTCTGCTGATGAAGACGTAGGAAGGTCAAAGGTGAGATGCAGCCCTAGTCAGCTGATGAAGACGTATGAATGCCAAAGGAGCAGTTTAGAGACGGAACACCTTTCCTCTTCCTCTGACAGTTTAAACTGGGAATTATTTCACAGAGAAATGAGGGCATCGGACGAGGGCTTTGTCTGACATGGCATCCTATTTCCTGTACAGTGATTTACCTTTGATTTACTTATTAGAGGAGGTTTTGGGAGTGATGCCTATTGGTCTGTAGAATGGAGCTATTCTCCAGTTTATTTTAGAAGCTGCCCACGTAGATTATAAAAAAATATATACAGTATATTTAACCAGGCAAGTCAGTTAAGATCAAATTCTGGTTAACTGCCTTGTTCAGGGGAACAGTGGGTTAACTGCCTTGTTCAGGGGAACAGTGGGTTAACTGCCTTGTTCAGGGGAACAGGGGGTTAACTGCCTTGTTCAGGGGAACAGTGGGTTAACTGCCTTGTTCAGGGGAACAGGGGGTTAACTGCCTTGTTCAGGGGAACAGTGGGTTAACTGCCTTGTTCAGGGGAACAGTGGGTTAACTGCCTTGTTCAGGGGAACAGTGGGTTAACTGCCTTGTTCAGGGGAACAGGGGGTTAACTGCCTTGTTCAGGGGAACAGTGGGTTAACTGCCTTGTTCAGGGGAACAGTGGGTTAACTGCCTTGTTCAGGGGAACAGGGGGTTAACTGCCTTGTTCAGGGGAACAGTGGGTTAACTGCCTTGTTCAGGGGAACAGGGGGTTAACAGCCTTGTTCAGGGGAACAGTGGGTTAACTGCCTTGTTCAGGGGAACAGTGGGTTAACTGCCTTGTTCAGGGGCAGAATGAAAGATTTTTACCTTCTCAGCTCGGGGATTCGATCTTGCAACCTTTCAGGTTACTAGTCCAACCCTCTAACCACTAGGCTACCTGCCTCCCCCCTCTAACCACTAGGCTACCTGCCTCCCCTCCTCTAACCACTAGGCTACCTGCCTCCCCCCTCTAACCACTAGGCTACCTGCCACCCCCGTCTAACCACTAGGCTACCTGCCACCCCCCTCTAACCACTATGCTACCTGCCTCCCCCCTCTAACCACTAGGCTACCTGCCTCCCCCCTCTAACCACTAGGCTACCTGCCTCCCCCCTCTAACCACTAGGCTACCTGCCTCCCCCCTCTAACCACTAGGCTACCTGCCTCCCCCCTCTAACCACTAGGCTACCTGCCACCCCCCTCTAACCACTAGGCTACCTGCCTCCCCCCTCTAACTACTAGGCTACCTGCCTCCCCCTCTAACCACTAGGCTACCTGCCTCCCCCCTCTAACCACTAGGCTACCTGCCTCCCCCCTCTAACCACTAGGCTACCTGCCTCCCCCCTCTAACCACTAGGCTACCTGCCGCACCTACTCCGGCCAAACCCGGACGACGCTGAGCCAATTGTGCGTCGCCCTATGGGACTCCCAATCACGGCCCGGATGTGATACAGCCTGGATTCGAACCAGGGACTGTAGTGACTCCTCCGACCGCTCCGCCACTCGGGAGAAGCTCAGTGGAAAGTAGTGCACTACATTGGGAATAAGGAGCCATGTCAGACTAAGGCCAATAGCTCAGACTTCTACATCTACGTCCTGTAGAGAAAAACCAGCCTTGGATCCACAGTACACAGTCCACACAGATACACACACTGTGACAGTCGCTGTGCAGACAGATATAGGCTAGGTCACGTATCCAGACAGGGCAACTAGAACTGGGCCACGACGGTCAAAGAAAGGGGTTCCCGTGCCACTACTCAGTGCCCTAGGTAGCCACTAACGTACCTGCAACATGTTTTTAGCCCGCGAGCCACGAGCATTAGATGAGCCTGAAGGTGAAGCACAGCCAGACAGACCATCAGTAACGTGTTAGAGAGAAGCTCCAACCCTGCCCTGATAAAGGGGGGAAAGACAGACCATCAGTAACCCGGTAGAGAGAAGCTCCAACCCTGCCCTGATAAAGGGGGGAAAGACAGACCATCAGTAACCCGGTAGAGAGAAGCTCCAACCCTGCCCTGATAAAGACAGACCATCAGTAACACGTTAGAGAGAAGCTCCAACCCTGCCCTGATAAAGACAGACCATCAGTAACGCGGTAGAGAGAAGCTCCAACCCTGCCCTGATAAAGACAGACCATCAGTAAGGTGTTAGAGAGAAGCTCCAACCCTGCCCTGATAAAGGGGGGAAAGACAGACCATCAGTAACCCGGTAGAGAGAAGCTCCAACCCTGCCCTGATAAAGGGGGGAAAGACAGACCATCAGTAACCCGGTAGAGAGAAGCTCCAACCCTGCCCTGATAAAGACAGACCATCAGTAAGGCGGTAGAGAGAAGCTCCAACCCTGCCCTGATCAAGACAGACCATCAGTAAGGTGGTAGAGAGAAGCTCCAACCCTGCCCTGATAAAGACAGACCATCAGTAAGGCGGTAGAGAGAAGCTCCAACCCTGCCCTGATAAAGACAGACCATCAGTAACACGTTAGGGAGAAGCTCCAACCCTGCCCTGATAAAGACAGACCATCAGTAAGGCGTTAGAGAGAAGCTCCAACCCTGCCCTGATAAAGACAGACCATCAGTAGCGTGTTAGAGAGAAGCTCCAACCCTGCCCTGATAAAGGGGAGAAAGACAGACCATCAGTAACGCGTTAGAGAGAAGCTCCAACCCTGCCCTGGTAAAGGGGGGAAAGACAGACCATCAGTAAGGCGTTAGAGAGAAGCTCCAACCCTGCCCTGATAAAGGGGGGAAAGACAGACCATCAGTAAGGCGTTAGAGAGAAGCTCCAACCCTGCCCTGATAAAGGGGGGAAAGACAGACCATCAGTAACGCGTTAGAGAGAAGCTCCAACCCTGCCATGATAAAGGGGGGAAAGACAGACCATCAGTAAGGCGTTAGAGAGAAGCTCCAACCCTGCCCTGATAAAGGGGGGAAAGACAGACCATCAGTAACCCGGTAGAGAGAAGCTCCAACCCTGCCCTGATAAAGGGGAGAAAGACAGACCATCAGTAACGTGGTAGAGAGAAGCTCCAACCCTGCCATGATGAAGGGGGGAAAGACAGACCATCAGTAACCCGGTAGAGAGAAGCTCCAACCCTGCCCTGATAAAGGGGGGAAAGACAGACCATCAGTAACCCGGTAGAGAGAAGCTCCAACCCTGCCCTGATAAAGGGGAGAAAGACAGACCATCAGTAACCCGGTAGAGAGAAGCTCCAACCCTGCCATGATAAAGGGGGGAAAGACAGACCATCAGTAAGGCGTTAGAGAGAAGCTCCAACCCTGCCCTGATAAAGACAGACCATCAGTAAGGCGTTAGAGAGAAGCTCCAACCCTGCCCTGATAAAGACAGACCATCAGTAACACGTTAGGGAGAAGCTCCAACCCTGCCCTGATAAAGACAGACCATCAGTAAGGCGTTAGAGAGAAGCTCCAACCCTGCCCTGATAAAGACAGACCATCAGTAACGTGTTAGAGAGAAGCTCCAACCCTGCCCTGATAAAGGGGAGAAAGACAGACCATCAGTAAGGCGTTAGAGAGAAGCTCCAACCCTGCCATGATAAAGACAGACCATCAGTAAGGCGTTAGAGAGAAGCTCCAACCCTGCCCTGATAAAGACAGACCATCAGTAACGTGTTAGAGAGAAGCTCCAACCCTGCCCTGATAAAGGGGAGAAAGACAGACCATCAGTAACGCGTTAGAGAGAAGCTCCAACCCTGCCATGATAAAGGGGGGAAAGACAGACCATCAGTAAGGCGTTAGAGAGAAGCTCCAACCCTGCCCTGATAAAGGGGGGAAAGACAGACCATCAGTAACGCGTTAGAGAGAAGCTCCAACCCTGCCCTGATAAAGACAGACCATCAGTAACGCGTTAGAGAGAAGCTCCAACCCTGCCCTGATAAAGGGGGGAAAGACAGACCATCAGTAACGCGTTAGAGAGAAGCTCCAACCCTGCCCTGATAAAGACAGACCATCAGTAAGGCGTTAGAGACAAGCTCCAACCCTGCCCTGATAAAGACAGACCATCAGTAACGCGTTAGAGAGAAGCTCCAACCCTGCCCTGATAAAGGGGGGAAAGACAGACCATCAGAAACGTGTTAGAGAGAAGCTCCAACCCTGCCCTGATAAAGGGGGGAAAGACAGACCATCAGAAACGTGTTAGAGAGAAGCTCCAACCCTGCCCTGATAAAGGGGGGAAAGACAGACCATCAGTAAGGCGGTAGAGAGAAGCTCCAACCCTGCCCTGATAAAGGGGAGAAAGACAGACCATCAGTAACGTGGTAGAGAGAAGCTCCAACCCTGCCCTGATAAAGGGGAGAAAGACAGACCATCAGTAACCCGGTAGAGAGAAGCTCCAACCCTGCCATGATAAAGGGGGGAAAGACAGACCATCAGTAAGGCGTTAGAGAGAAGTTCCAACCCTGCCCTGATAAAGACAGACCATCAGTAAGGCGTTAGAGAGAAGCTCCAACCCTGCCCTGATAAAGACAGACCATCAGTAACGTGTTAGAGAGAAGCTCCAACCCTGCCCTGATAAAGGGGAGAAAGACAGACCATCAGTAACGCGTTAGAGAGAAGCTCCAACCCTGCCATGATAAAGGGGGGAAAGACAGACCATCAGTAAGGCGTTAGAGAGAAGCTCCAACCCTGCCCTGATAAAGACAGACCATCAGTAACGCGTTAGAGAGAAGCTCCAACCCTGCCCTGATAAAGACAGACCATCAGTAAGGCGTTAGAGAGAAGCTCCAACCCTGCCCTGATAAAGGGGGGAAAGACAGACCATCAGTAACGCGTTAGAGAGAAGCTCCAACCCTGCCCTGATAAAGACAGACCATCAGTAACGCGTTAGAGAGAAGCTCCAACCCTGCCCTGATAAAGGGGGGAAAGACAGACCATCAGTAACGCGTTAGAGAGAAGCTCCAACCCTGCCCTGATAAAGACAGACCATCAGTAAGGCGTTAGAGAGAAGCTCCAACCCTGCCCTGATAAAGACAGACCATCAGTAACGCGTTAGAGAGAAGCTCCAACCCTGCCCTGATAAAGGGGGGAAAGACAGACCATCAGAAACGTGTTAGAGAGAAGCTCCAACCCTGCCCTGATAAAGGGGGGAAAGACAGACCATCAGTAACGCGTTAGAGAGAAGCTCCAACCCTGCCCTGATAAAGGGGAGAAAGACAGACCATCAGTAACGTGGTAGAGAGAAGCTCCAACCCTGCCCTGATAAAGGGGAGAAAGACAGACCATCAGTAACGTGGTAGAGAGAAGCTCCAACCCTGCCCTGATAAAGACAGACCATCAGTAACACGTTAGGGAGAAGCTCCAACCCTGCCCTGATAAAGACAGACCATCAGTAAGGCGGTAGAGAGAAGCTCCAAGCCTGCCCTGATAAAGGGGGGAAAGATAGACCATCAGAAAGGCGGTAGAGAGAAGCTCCAAGCCTGCCCTGATAAAGGGGGGAAAGACAGACCATCAGTAAGGCGTTAGAGAGAAGCTCCAACCCTGCCCTGATAAAGACAGACCATCAGTAAGGCGGTAGAGAGAAGCTCCAACCCTGCCCTGATAAAGACAGACCATCAGTAACACGTTAGGGAGAAGCTCCAACCCTGCCCTGATAAAGGGGGGAAAGACAGACCATCAGTAACACGTTAGGGAGAAGCTCCAACCCTGCCCTGATAAAGACAGACCATCAGTAACACGTTAGGGAGAAGCTCCAACCCTGCCCTGATAAAGACAGACCATCAGTAACACGTTAGGGAGAAGCTCCAACCCTGCCCTGATAAAGGGGAGAAAGAACGGTAACATGTGTTTGTCCTTCTGTCTATGAATTATTCAAGAGAACCTGTCATCTTCCCTTTAGGCCTGTATAGAGTTCTGCCTCCTGGTGAACGAACACACACACACACACACACACACACACACACACACACACACACACACACACACACACACACACGCACGCACGCACGCACGCACGCACGCACGCACGCACGCACGCACGCACGCACACGCACACGCACACACTGTCCTCACCTCAGCAGCTGCCAGCTGGAGCAGAACTTTCTATTTGAGAGCCTGCAAATGACAATGTCTGTTTCACACCCTTATATAGTGCACTAGGGAATAGGGAGCCTTTTATAGTGCACTAGGGAATAGGGAGCCTTTTATAGTGCACTAGGGAATAGGGAGCCTTTAAAAGTGCACTAGGGAATAGGGAACCTTCTATAGTGCACTAGGGAATAGGGAGCCATTTATAGTGCACTAGGGAATAGGGAGCCTATTATAGTGCACTAGGGAATAGGGAGCCTTTTATAGTGCACTAGGGAATAGGGAGCCTTTTATAGTGCACTAGGGAATAGGGAGCCTTGTATAGTGCACTAGGGAATAGGGAGCCTTTTATAGTGCACTAGGGAATAGGGAGCCTTTTATAGTGCACTAGGGAATAGGGAGCCTTTTATAGTGCACTAGGGAATAGGGAGCCTTTTATAGTGCACTAGGGAGTAGGGAGCCTTTTAAAGTGCACTAGGGAATAGGGAGCCTTTTAGAGTGCACTAGGGAATAGGGAGCCTTTTATAGTGCACTAGGGAATAGGGAACCTTTTATAGTGCACTAGGGAATAGGGAACCTTTTATAGTGCACTAGGGAATAGGGAACCTTCTATAGTGCACTAGGGAATAGGGAGCCATTTATAGTGCACTAGGGAATAGGGAGCCTATTATAGTGCACTAGGGAATAGGGAGCCTTTTATAGTGCACTAGGGAATAGGGAGCCTTTTATAGTGCACTAGGGAATAGGGAGCCTTGTATAGTGCACTAGGGAATAGGGAGCCTTTTATAGTGCACTAGGGAATAGGGAGCCTTTTATAGTGCACTAGGGAATAGGGAGCCTTGTATAGTGCACTAGGGAATAGGGAGCCTTTTATAGTGCACTAGGGAATAGGGAGCCTTTTAAAGTGCACTAGGGAATAGGGAGCCTTTTATAGTGCACTAGGGAATAGGGAGCCTTTTATAGTGCACTAGGGAATAGGGAGCCTTTTATAGTGCACTAGGGAATAGGGAGCCTTTTATAGTGCACTAGGGAATAGGGAGCCTATTATAGTGCACTAGGGAATAGGGAGCCTTTTATAGTGCACTAGGGAATAGGGAGCCTTTCATAGTGCACTAGGAAATAGGGAGTATTTTATAGTGCACTAGGGAATAGGGAGCCTTTTATAGTGCACTAGGGAATAGGGAGCCTAATATAGTCCACTAGGGAATAGGGAGCCTTTTATAGTACACTAGGGAATAGGGAGCCTATTATAGTCCACTAGGGAATAGGGAGCCTTTTATAGTGCACTAGGGAATAGGGAGCCTATTATAGTCCACTAGGGAATAGGGAGCCTTTTATAGTGCACAAGGGAATAGGGAGCATTTTATAGTGCACTGCTCACTGTGTAGATATACTGATACTGTTCACTGTGTAGATATACTGATACTGTTCACTGTGTAGATATACTGATACTGCTCACTGTGTAGATATACTGATACTGCTCACTGTGTAGATATACTGATACTGATTACTGTGTAGATATACTGTTACTGTTCACTGTGTAGATATACTGATACTATTCACTGTGTAGATATACTGTTCACTGTGTTGATATACTGTTCACTGTGTAGATATACTGCTCACTGTGTAGATATACTGATACTGTTCACTGTGTAGATATACTGTTCACTGTGTAGATATACTGATACTGTTCACTGTGTAGATATACTGCTCACTGTGTAGATATACTGATACTGTTCACTGTGTAGATATACTGATACTGGTCACTGTGTAGATATCCTGTTCACTGGGTAGATATACTGATACTGTTCACTGTGTAGATATACTGATACTGTTCACTATGTAGATATACTGATACTGTTCACTGTGTAGATATACTGATACTGTTCACTGTGTAGATATACTGATACTGTTCACTGTGTAGATATACTGATACTGTTCACTGTGTAGATATACTGTTCACTGTGTAGATATACTGATACTGTTCACTGTGTTGATATACTGTTCACTGTGTAGATATACTGATACTGTTCACTGTGTAGATATACTGATACTGTTCACTGTGTAGATATACTGATACTGTTCACTGTGTAGCTATACTGTTCACTGTGTAGATATACTGATACTGTTCACTGTGTTGATATACTGTTCACTGTGTAGATATACTGATACTGTTCACTGTGTTGATATACTGTTCACTGTGTAGATATACTGATACTGTTCACTGTGTTGATATACTGATACTGCTCACTGTGTAGATATACTGATACTGTTCACTGTGTAGATACACTGATACTGTTCACTGTGTAGATATACTGATACTGTTCACTGTGTAGATATACTGATACTGCTCACTGTGTAGATATACTGCTCACTGTGTAGATATACTGATACTGTTCACTGTGTAGATATACTGATACTGCTCACTGTGTAGATATACTGATACTGTTCACTGTGTAGATATACTGATACTGTTCACTGTGTAGATATACTGTTCACTGTGTAGATATACTGATACTGTTCGCTGTGTAGATATACTGATACTGTTCACTGTGTAGATATACTGATACTGTTCCCTGTGTAGATATACTGATACTGTTCACTGTGTAGATATACTGATACTGTTCACTGTGTAGATATACTGTTCACTGTGTAGATATACTGATACTGTTCACTGTGTAGATATACTGATACTATTCACTGTGTAGATATACTGATACTGCTCACTGTGTAGATATACTGCTCACTGTGTAGATATACTGATACTGTTCACTGTGTAGATATACTGATACTGTTCACTGTGTAGATATACTGCTCACTGTGTAGATATACTGATACTGTTCACTGTGTAGATATACTGATACTGCTCACTGTGTAGATATACTGCTCACTGTGTAGATATACTGATACTGCTCACTGTGTAGATATACTGATACTGTTCACTGTGTAGATATACTGATACTGCTCACTGTGTAGATATACTGATACTGCTCACTGTGTAGATATACTGATACTGATTACTGTGTAGATATACTGATACTGTTCACTGTGTAGATATACTGATACTGCTCACAGTGTAGATATACTGCTCACTGTGTAGATATACTGATACTGTTCACTGTGTTGATATACTGTTCACTGTGTAGATATACTGATACTATTCACTGTGTTGATATACTGTTCACTGTGTAGATATACTGCTCACTGTGTAGATATACTGATACTGTTCACTGTGTAGATATACTGTTCACTGTGTAGATATACTGATACTGTTCACTGTGTAGATATACTGCTCACTGTGTAGATATACTGATACTGTTCACTGTGTAGATATACTGATACTGGTCACTGTGTAGATATACTGTTCACTGGGTAGATATACTGATACTGTTCACTGTGTAGATATACTGATACTGTTCACTGTGTAGATATACTGATACTGTTCACTGTGTAGATATACTGATACTGTTCACTGTGTAGATATACTGATACTGTTCACTGTGTAGATATACTGATACTGCTCACTGTGTAGATATACTGATACTGTTCACTGTGTAGATATACTGATACTGTTCACTGTGTAGATATACTGATACTGTTCACTGTGTAGATATACTGATACTGTTCACTGTGTAGATATACTGATACTGTTCACTGTGTAGATATACTGTTCACTGTGTAGATATACTGATACTGTTCACTGTGTTGATATACTGTTCACTGTGTAGATATACTGATACTGTTCACTGTGTAGATATACTGATACTGTTCACTGTGTAGATATACTGATACTGTTCACTGTGTAGCTATACTGTTCACTGTGTAGATATACTGATACTGTTCACTGTGTTGATATACTGTTCACTGTGTAGATATACTGATACTGTTCACTATGTAGATATACTGATACTGTTCACTGTGTAGATATACTGATACTGTTCACTGTGTAGATACACTGATACTGTTCACTGTGTAGATATACTGATACTGTTCACTGTGTAGATATACTGATACTGTTCACTGTGTAGCTATACTGTTCACTGTGTAGATATACTGATACTGTTCACTGTGTTGATATACTGTTCACTGTGTAGATATACTGATACTGTTCACTATGTAGATATACTGATACTGTTCACTGTGTAGATATACTGATACTGTTCACTGTGTAGATACACTGATACTGTTCACTGTGTAGATATACTGCTACTGTTCACTGTGTAGATATACTGATACTGTTCACTGTGTAGATATAATGATACTGGTCACTGTGTAGATATACTGCTACTGTTCACTGTGTAGATATACTGATACTGTTCACTGTGTAGATATACTGCTACTGTTCACTGTGTAGATATACTGATATTGTTCACTGTGTAGATATACTGATACTCTTCACTGTGTAGATATACTGCTACTGTTCACTGTGTAGATATACTGATACTGTTCACTGTGTAGATATACTGATACTGGTCACTGTGTAGATATACTGATACTGTTCACTGTGTAGATATACTGATACTGCTCACTGTGTAGATATACTGCTCACTGTGTAGATATACTGATACTGTTCACTGTGTAGATATACTGATACTGTTCACTGTGTAGATATACTGATACTGTTCACTGTGTAGATATACTGCTCACTGTGTAGATATACTGATACTGTTCACTGTGTTGATATACTGATACTGTTCACTGTGTAGATATACTGATACTGCTCACTGTGTAGATATACTGCTCACTGTGTAGATATACTGATACTGTTCACTGTGTAGATATACTGATACTGTTCACTGTGTAGATATACTGCTCACTGCTCTGCTGATACTGTTCACTGTGTAGATATACTGATACTGTTCACTGTGTAGATATACTGCTCACTGTGTAGATATACTGATACTGTTCACTGTGTCGATATACTGCTACTGTTCACTGTGTAGATATACTGATACTGTTCACTGTGTAGATATACTGATACTGTTCACTGTGTAGATATACTGATACTGTTCCCTGTGTAGATATACTGATACTGTTCACTGTGTAGATATACTGATACTGTTCACTGTGTAGAAATACTGATACTGTTCACTGTGTAGATATACTGTTCACTGTGTAGATATACTGTTACTGTTCACTGTGTAGATATACTGTTCCTGTTCACTGTGTAGATATACTGATACTGTTCACTGTGTAGATATACTGATACTGTTCACTGTGTAGAAATACTGATACTGTTCACTGTGTAGATATACTGATACTGCTCACTGTGTAGATATACTGTTCACTGTGTAGATATACTGATACTGTTCACTGTGTAGATATACTGATACTGTTCACTGTGTAGATATACTGATACTGTTCACTGTGTAGATATACTGTTCACTGTGTAGATATAATGATACTGTTCACTGTGTAGATATACTGATACTGTTCACTGTGTAGATATACTGCTCACTGTGTAGATATACTGTTCACTGTGTAGATGTACTGATACTGTTCACTATGTAGATATACTGATACTGTTCACTGTGTAGATGTACTGATACTGTTCACTATGTAGATATACTGATACTGTTCACTGTGTAGATGTACTGATACTGTTCACTATGTAGATATACTGATACTGTTCCCTGTGTAGATATACTGATACTGTTCACTGTGTAGATATACTGTTCACTGTGTAGATATACTGATACTGTTCACTGTGTAGATATACTGATACTGCTCACTGTGTAGATATACTGCTACTGTTCACTGTGTAGATATACTGATACTGTTCACTGTGTAGATATACTGATACTGTTCACCTGTGTAGATATACTGATACTGTTCACTGTGTAGATAATAACTGTTCCTGTGTAGATATACTGATACTGTTCACTGTGTAGATACACTGATACTGTTCCCTGTGTAGATATACTGATACTGTTCCCTGTGTAGATATACTGATACTGTTCACTGTGTAGATATACTGATACTGTTCCCTGTGTAGATATACTGATACTGTTCACTGTGTAGATATACTGATACTGTTCCCTGTGTAGATATACTGATACTGTTCCCTGTGTAGATATACTGATACTGTTCACTGTGTAGATATACTGATACTGTTCACTATGTAGATATACTGGATACTGTTCACTGTGTAGATATACTGGTACTGTTCACTTGGGTAGATAGACTGGTACTGTTTAGCAATGTGTAGATATACTTTATCACTGTGTAGACTAATACTGATTACTGTTCACTGTGTAGAACTATACTGTTCACTGTGTAGATATACTGATACCATTCACTGTGTAGAACTATACTGTTCACTGTGTAGATATACTGATACATTCACTGTGT
>NW_024061537.1:68350-95850 GCF_016432855.1 Salvelinus namaycush
ACTGTGTAGATATACTGATACTGTTCACTGGGTGTAGATATACTGTTCACTGTGTAGATATACTGATACTGTTCACTGGTAGATATACTGATACTGTTCACTGTGTAGATATACTGTACTGTTCACTGTGTAGATATACTGTTCACTGTGTAGATATACTGATACTGTTCACTGTGTAGATATACTGATACTGTTCACTGTGTAGATATACTGGTACTGTTCACTGTGTAGATATACTGATACTGTTCACTGGGTAGATATACTGATACTGTTCACTGTGTAGATATACTGTTCACTGTGTAGATATACTGATACTGTTCACTGTGTAGATATACTGATACTGTTCACTGTGTAGATATACTGATACTGCTCACTGTGTAGATATACTGATACTGCTCACTGTGTAGATATACTGATACTGTTCCCTGTGTAGATAAACTGTTCCCTGTGTAGATATACTGTTCACTGTGTAAATATACTGATACTGTTCACTGTGTAGATATACTGATACTGCTCACTGTGTAGATATACTGATACTGTTCACTGTGTAGATATACTGATACTGTTCACTGTGTAGATATACTGATACTGGTCACTGTGTAGATATACTGTTCACTGTGTAGATATACTGATAGTCACTGTGTAAGATATACTGATACTGTTCACTATGTAGTATTACTGATACTGTTCACTGTGTGAGATATACTGATACTGTTCACTGTGTAGATATACTGATACTGTTCACTGTGTAGATATACTGATACTGTTCACTGTGTAGATAGTACTGTTCACTGTGTAGATATACTGATACTGTTCACTGTGTAGTGATATACTGTTCACTATGTAGATATACTGATACTGTTCACTGTGTAGATATACTGATACTGTTCACTGTGTAGATATACTGTTCACTGTGTAGATATACTGATACTGTTCACTGTGTTGATATACTGTTCACTGTGTAGATATACTGATACTGTTCACTGTGTAGATATACTGATACTGTTCACTGTGTAGATATACTGTTCACTGTGTAGATATACTGATACTGTTCACTGTGTAGATATACTGTTCACTGTGTAGATATACTGATACTGTTCACTGTGTAGATATACTGATACTGTTCACTGTGTAGATATACTGATACTGCTCACTGTGTAGATATACTGCTCACTGTGTAGATATACTGATACTGTTCACTGTGTAGATATACTGATACTGTTCACTGTGTAGATATACTGCTCACTGCTCTGCTGATACTGTTCACTGTGTAGATATACTGATACTGTTCACTGTGTAGATATACTGCTCACTGTGTAGATATACTGATACTGTTCACTGTGTAGATATACTGATACTGTTCACTGTGTAGATATACTGCTCACTGTGTAGATATACTGATACTGTTCACTGTGTAGATATACTGATACTGTTCCCTGTGTAGATATACTGATACTGTTCACTGTGTAGATATACGGATACTGTTCACTGTGTAGATATACTGCTCACTGCTCTGCTGATACTGTTCACTGTGTAGATATACTGACACTGTTCACTGTGTAGATATACTGCTCACTGTGTAGATATACTGATACTGTTCACTGTGTAGATATACTGATACTGTTCACTGTGTAGATATACTGCTCACTGTGTAGATATACTGATACTGTTCACTGTGTAGATATACTGATACTGTTCCCTGTGTAGATATACTGATACTGTTCACTGTGTAGATATACTGATACTGTTCACTGGGTAGATATACTGTTCACTGTGTAGATATACTGATACTGTTCACTGTGTAGATATACTGATACTGTTCACTGTGTAGATATACTGTTCACTGTGTAGATATACTGATACTGCTCACTGTGTAGATATACTGATACTGTTCACTGTGTAGATGTACTGATACTGTTCCCTGTGTAGATATACTGATACTGTTCACTGTGTAGATATACTGATACTGTTCACTGTGCAGATATACTGATACTGTTCACTGTGTAGATATACTGTTCACTGTGTAGATATACTGATACTGCTCACTGTGTAGATATACTGATACTGTTCACTGTGTAGATATACTGATACTGTTCACTGTGTAGATATACTGATACTGTTCACTGTGTAGATATACTGATACTGCTCACTGTGTAGATATACTGATACTGTTCACTGTGTAGATATACTGATACTGTTCACTGTGTCGATATACTGCTACTGTTCACTGTGTAGATATACTGATACTGTTCACTGTGTAGATATACTGATACTGTTCACTGTGTAGATATACTGATACTGTTCACTGTGTAGAAATACTGATACTGTTCACTGTGTAGATATACTGATACTGTTCACTGTGTAGATATACTGATACTGTTCACTGTGTAGATATACTGTTCACTGTGTAGATATACTGTTACTGTTCACTGTGTAGATATACTGTTACTGTTCACTGTGTAGATATACTGATACTGTTCACTGTGTAGATATACTGTTCCCTGTGTAGATATACTGCTCACTGTGTAGATATACTGTTCACTGTGTAGATATACTGATACTGTTCACTGTGTAGATATACTGATACTGTTCACTGTGTAGATATACTGATACTGTTCACTGTGTAGATATACTGTTCACTGTGTAGATATAATGATACTGTTCACTGTGTAGATATACTGATACTGTTCACTGTGTAGATATACTGCTCACTGTGTAGATATACTGTTCACTGTGTAGATGTACTGATACTGTTCACTATGTAGATATACTGATACTGTTCACTGTGTAGATGTACTGATACTGTTCACTATGTAGATATACTGATACTGTTCACTGTGTAGATGTACTGATACTGTTCACTATGTAGATATACTGATACTGTTTCCTGTGTAGATATACTGATACTGTTCACTGTGTAGATATACTGATACTGTTCACTGTGTAGATATACTGCTACTGTGTAGATATACTGATACTGTTCACTGTGTAGATATACTGATACTGTTCACTGTGTAGATATACTGATACTGTTCACTGTGTAGATATACTGTTCACTGTGTAGATATACTGTTCCCTGTGTAGATATACTGTTCACTGTGTAGATATACTGATACTGTTCAGTGTGTAGATATACTGATACTGCTCACTGTGTAGATATACTGCTACTGTTCACTGTGTAGATATACTGATACTGTTCACTGTGTAGATATACTGATACTGTTCACTGTGTAGATATACTGTTCACTGTGTAGATATACTGATACTGTTCACTGTTGAGATATACTGATACTGCTCACTGTGTAGATATACTGCTACTGTTCACTGTGTAGATATACTGATACTGTTCACTGTGTAGATATACTGATACTGTTCACTGTGTAGATATACTGTTCACTGTGTAGATATACTGATACTGTTCACTGTGTAGATACACTGATACTGTTCCCTGTGTAGATATACTGATACTGTTCCCTGTGTAGATATACTGATACTGTTCACTGTGTAGATATACTGATACTGTTCCCTGTGTAGATATACTGATACTGTTCCCTGTGTAGATATACTGATACTGTTCACTGTGTAGATATACTGATACTGTTCACTATGTAGATATACTGATACTGTTCACTGTGTAGATATACTGGTACTGTTCACTGGGTAGATATACTGGTACTGTTCACTGTGTAGATATACTGTTCACTGTGTAGATATACTGATACTGTTCACTGTGTAGATATACTGTTCACTGTGTAGATATACTGATACCATTCACTGTGTAGATATACTGTTCACTGTGTAGATATACTGATACTGTTCACTGTGTAGATATACTGATACTGTTCCCTGTGTAGATATACTGTTCACTGTGTAGATATACTGATACTGTTCCCTGTGTAGATAAACTGTTCCCTGTGTAGATATACTGTTCACTGTGTAAATATACTGATACTGTTCACTGTGTAGATATACTGATACTGCTCACTGTGTAGATATACTGACACTGTTCACTGTGTAGATATACTGATACTGGTCACTGGGTAGATATACTGTTCACTGTGTAGATATACTGATACTGGTCACTGGGTAGATATACTGCTCACTGTGTAGATATACTGTTCACTGTGTAGATATACTGATACTGTTCACTGTGTAGATATACTGATACTGTTCACTGTGTAGATATTCTGATACTGTTCACTGTGTAGATATACTGTTCACTGTGTAGGTATACTGTTCACTGTGTAGATATACTGCTCACTGTGTAGATATACTGATACTGCTCACTGTGTAGATATACTGCTCACTGTGTAGATATACTGATACTGCTCACTGTGTAGATATACTGATATTGTTCACTGTGTAGATATACTGATACTGTTCACTGTGTAGATATACTGATACTGTTCACTGTGTAGATATACTGATACTGTTCACTATGTAGATATACTGATACTGTTCACTGTGTAGATATACTGGTACTGTTCACTGTGTAGATATACTGTTCCCTGTGTAGATATACTGATACTGTTCACTGTGTAGATATACTGATACTGTTCACTCTGTAGATATACTGATACGTTCACTGTGTAGATATACTGTTCACTGTGTAGATATACTGATATTGTTCACTGTGTAGATATACTGATACTGTTCACTGTGTAGATATACTGTTCACTGTGTAGATATACTGATATTGTTCACTGTGTAGATATACTGATACTGTTCACTGTGTAGATATACTGTTCACTGTGTAGATATACTGATACTGCTCACTGTGTAGATATACTGATACTGCTCACTGTGTAGATATACTGATACTGCTCACTGTGTAGATATACTGATACTGCTCACTGTGTAGATATACTGATACTGTTCACTGTGTAGATATACTGCTCACTGTGTAGATAAACTGTTCCCTGTGTAGATATACTGATACAATTTCAATTCAATTCCAGTTTAAGGGCTATGTTGGCATGGCAAACGTAACATTACCAAAGCAAGTGGAATAGATAACAAACAAAAGTGAAATAAACATGAAAAATTAACAGTAAACATTACACTCACTGAAGTTCCTAGAGAATAAAAGGCATTTTAAATGTCATTTTATGTCTATATATAGTGTTGTAACGATGTGCAAATAGGTAATGTACAAAAAGGAAAATAAATAAACATTAATACGGGTTGTATTTACAATGGTGTTTGTTCTTCACTGGTTGCCCTTTTCTTGTGGCAACAGGTCACAAATCTTGCTGCTGTGATGGCACACTGTGGTATTTCACCCAGTAGATATGGGAGTTTATCAAAACTTGGTTTGTTTTCAAATTCTTTGTCGGTCTGTGGATTCTGAGAAAAATATCTGTCTCTAATATGGTCATACATTGGGCAGGAGGTTAGGAAGTGCAGCTCAGTTCCCACCTCATTTTGTGGGCAGTGTGCAAATAGCCTGTCTTCTCTTGAGAGCCAGGTCTGCCTACGGCGGTCTTTCTCAATAACAAGGCTATGCTCACTGAGTCTGTACATAGTCAAAGCTTTCATTAAGTTTGGGTCAGTTACGGTGGTCAGGTATTCTGCCACTGTGTACTCTCTGTTTAGGGCCAGTTACGGTGGTCAGGTATTCTGCCACTGTGTACTCTCTGTTTAGGGCCAGTTACGGTGGTCAGGTATTCTACCACTGTGTACTCTCTGTTTAGGGCCAGTTACAGTGGTCAGGTATTCTACCACTGTGTACTCTCTGTTTAGGGTCAGTCACAGTGGTCAGGTATTCTACCACTGTGTACTCTCTGTTTAGGGCCAGTTACGGTGGTCAGGTATTCTACCACTGTGTACTCTCTGTTTAGGGCCAGTTACAGTGGTCAGGTATTCTACCACTGTGTACTCTCTGTTTAGGGCCAGTTACGGTGGTCAGGTATTCTGCCACTGTGTACTCTCTGTTTAGGGCCAAATAGCATTCTAGTTTGCTCTTCTTTCCACTGTGTCAAGTAATTATCTTTTTGTTTCCTCATGATGTGGTTGGGTCTAATTGTGTTGCTGTCCTGGCGCTCTGTGGGGTCTGTTTGTGTTTGTGAACAGAGTCCCAGGACCAGCTTGCTTAGGGGGCTCATCTCCAGGTTCATCTCTCTGTTGGTGATGGCTTTATTATGGAAGGTTTGGGAATTGCCTTTTAGGTGGTTGTAGAATTTAACGGCTCTTTTCTGGATTTTGATAATTAGCGAGTATCGGCCTAATTCTGCTCTGCATTATTTGGTGTTTTACGTTCTGCACAGAGAAAAAAAAAATCTGAATTCTAGATGCAGAGTCTAAATTTGGTGTTTGTCCCGTTTAGTGAATTCTCTGTTGGTGAGTGAACCCCAGACCTCTCAACCATAAAGGGCAATGGTCCCTCCCTCCCTCCCTCCCTCCCTCCCTCCCTCCCTCCCTCCCTCCTATTCATGCATTACTTCAATCTGCTTCTCCACTGTAATTACATCCAGCCATTACAGTCAATAAATCATCAACGTGTAAACCAACTAATGCAGAGGAATGAAGAACCATTTGTCCCGGGGTGTTGTAGATACTGTAGATACTCCATGATTGGTTATATATAATGTACCATGCATTTGTTTAGCATAAAATATGTCTAACACAACACTACACTACACTACACTCCCCAGTCTAACACTGTCTCTCTGTCTCTCTGTCTCTCTGTCTCTCTCTCTCTCTCTCTGTGTCTCTCTCTGTCTCTGTCTCTCTCTGTCTCTGTCTCTCTCTCTCTGTGTCTCTCTCTGTCTCTCTCTCTCTGTGTCTGTCTCTGTCTCTGTCTGTCTCTGTCTGTCTCTGTCTCTGTCTCTGTCTCTCTCTGTCTCTCTCTCTCTGTGTGTCTCTCTCTGTGTGTCTCTCTCTGTGTGTCTCTCTCTGTGTGTCTCTCTCTGTGTGTCTCTCTCTGTCTCACTCTCTCTGTCTCGCTCTCTCTGTCTGTCTCTGTCTCTGTCTCTGTCTCTGTCTCTCTGTCTCTCTGTCTCTCTCTCTCTCTCTCTCTGTCTCTCTCTCTGTCTCTGTCTCTCTCTCTCTCTGTCTCTCTCTCTCTCTCTCTCTGTCTCTCTCTCTGTCTCTCTCTCTCTCTGTGTGTCTCTCTCTGTGTGTCTCTCTCTCTGTCTCTGTGTGTCTCTCTCTCTGTCTCTGTCTCTCTCTCTCTCTCTCTCTCTCTCTCTCTGTCTCTCTCTCTCTCTCTCTCTCTCTCTCTCTCTCTCTCTCTCTCTCTCTCTCTCTCAGACAATATCATTATGTTACTATATGAACTATATTAATTTGTTCCGTATTCATTACGACTGTGAAAGTATAGACATAATTATTCAGAGATCTTAATCACCGGTAATTTTAATCTAATTTCCTCTTTTGAAACAGATTCATTTTGAGAATTTAAATGTGATGTGACTTGGATTGGCAATGGGTTACTTGTGGCTCATCTGGCGTAGTAGATAGATAGTCATCTGACAAGGGTCACTCAGGGGTCAGCTCAATTAAATCACATGTTTCAGGGTAATCAAATCAGTCCAGCGGGATACGCTAGCAAAGAATACACAATATGCATTCCAAATGGCAGCCTCTTCCCTTTACAGTGCCCTGTAGGCCATAGGGCCCTGGTCAAAAGTAGTGCACTTGGCTATTTAGGACGCACATTAATAAAAAATAAAAAAATTTTTTTACAGGAAATCTGAGGGACCATTAAAACCACTAAATCAGATATACTTATATTTAATGTTCCATTATCAGGTAAATTGCATCAGTCTCTGGCAGAGCAGAAGCCTGCACCTTGGCAGTGGCTACTGACTCCATTATCTGGGGCGGCAGGGTAGCCTAGTGGTTAGAGCATTGGACTAGTAACCGAAAGGTTGCAAGTTCAAATCCCCCGAGCTGACAAGGTAAAAATCTGTCGTTCTGCCCCTTGAACAAGGCAGTAAACCCACTGTTCCCCGGTAGGCCGTCATAGAAAATAAGTATTTGTTCTTAATTAACTGACTTGCCTCGTTAAATAAAGGAAAAATAAAAATCTGGAGAGGAGCTGAACCAAATGGCAGCCATTTCCCTTTCCAGTGCACTACTTTGACCCCAGGGCCTATAGACAGATTGATTGTTTAGCAACAGAACCAACTATGGGTCATAATTTGTTAACAAGAAATTTGTTTAGAGGTTGAAAAACGAGTTTTAATGATTTCAACCTAAGTGTATGTAGATTTCCGACTTCAACTGTATAGGGTTCTGTACCAAAGTATATAGGGAATAGGGTACCACCAAGTATATAGGGAATAGGGTACCATTTAAGGCACAGCCCAAAGGGAAATTCTAAATTGATCTGGGAGAATCTAAAAAAATGAACAGGGAAAGACTATAGTAACACTGCAAAAAGACTAGAAATCATGGTGAATAACAATCTAACACAGGATGCAGTCGAAATAGCAAGAGCCTTCAATTCCTACTTTATTGACTCTGTCAGGGTACTGACACAGAACCCCTCCACTGGTTTCTTGGGCTCAGTGCTAGTAAATGACACTCAACCTGTCTTCATCATAAGGGAGGTTTCTGAGTCAAAGGTGAACAAGGTGATTAGCTCACTAAAGAACTCTAAAGCCAAAGATGTGTTTGGGCTGGACTCTACCTTTCTTAAAAACTACAAAGAGTCACTCATTGGCCCCATTACTAAGGTCACCAACACATCTATTGGTCTCGGGGTGTTTCCAAGGGTATGGAAGTCGGCCATAATAACGGCCATCTTTAAATCAGGCGACCCTGCTGACGTGAGTAACTACAGGCCCATTAGTATACTACCTGTGGTGTCAAAGGTTGTTGAAAAGTGTGTAGCAGAACAACTGATTGCCCACCTCAACAACAGCCCCTTCACATTACACTCCATGCAGTTTGGCTTCAGAGCGAAACACTCCACAGAAACGGCCAACTGCTTTCTTCTGGAAAATGTGAAGTCCAAGATGGACAAAGGGGGCGTTGTTGGGGCTGTGTTTCTGAACCTAAGGAAGGCTTTTGATACTGTTAACCATGAGATTCTCATTTCAAAATTGTCCAAGTTCAACTTTTCCCCCGATGCCTTGAGATGGATGAAATCATACCTTGAAGGCAGAACTCAGTGTGTCAGAGTGAGCAATGAGCTGTCGCCCCACTCTTAGCTATGATGTGGGTGTGCCCCAAGGGTCAATACTGGGGACCCTCCTGTTCAGCCTGTACATTAATGATCTGCCTTCTGTCTGTACTGGGTCTGAAGTTCAAATGTATGCAAATTATACAGTGATATATGTGCAAAGAGCAAACAACAAGCTGCACAAGAACTCACTACTGTAATGGTCCAGGTTACAAAGTGGCTCACTGACTCACTACTGTAATGGTCCAGGTTACAAAGTGACTCACTACTGTAATGGTCCAGGTTACAAAGTGACTCAGTGGCTCACTACTGTAATGGTCCAGGTTACAAAGTGACTCACTACTGTAATGGACCAGGTTACAAAGTGGCTCAGTGACTCACTACTGTAATGGTCCAGGTTACAAAGTGGCTCAGTGACTCACTACTGTAATGGTCCAGGTTACAAAGTGGCTCAGTGACTCACTACTGTAATGGTCCAGGTTACAAAGTGACTCACTACTGTAATGGACCAGGTTACAAAGTGGCTCAGTGACTCACTACTGTAATGGTCCAGGTTACAAAGTGGCTCAGTGACTCACTACTGTAATGGTCCAGGTTACATAGTGGCTCAGTGACTCACTACTGTAATGGTCCAGGTTACAAAGTGGCTCAGTGACTCACTACTGTAATGGTCCAGGTTACAAAGTGACTCACTACTGTAATGGACCAGGTTACAAAGTGGCTCAGTGACTCACTACTGTAATGGTCCAGGTTACAAAGTGGCTCAGTGACTCACTACTGTAATGGTCCAGGTTACATAGTGGCTCAGTGACTCACTACTGTAATGGTCCAGGTTACAAAGTGGCTCAGTGACTCACTACTGTAATGGTCCAGGTTACAAAGTGGCTCAGTGACTCACTACTGTAATGGTCCAGGTTACAAAGTGACTCACTACTGTAATGGTCCAGGTTACAAAGTGGCTCAGTGACTCACTACTGTAATGGTCCAGGTTACATAGTGGCTCAGTGACTCACTACTGTAATGGTCCAGGTTACAAAGTGGCTCAGTGACTCACTACTGTAATGGTCCAGGTTACAAAGTTGCTCAGTGACTCACTACTGTAATGGTCCAGGTTACAAAGTGGCTCAGTGACTCACTACTGTAATGGTCCAGGTTACAAAGTGGCTCAGTGACTCACTACTGTAATGGTCCAGGTTACAAAGTGGCTCAGTGACTCACTACTGTCATGGTCCAGGTTACAAAGTGGCTCAGTGACTCACTACTGTAATGGTCCAGGTTACAAAGTGGCTCAGTGACTCACTACTGTAATGGTCCAGGTTACAAAGTGGCTCAGTGACTCACTAATGTAATGGTCCAGGTTACAAAGTGACTCAGTGACTCACTACTGTAATGGTCCAGGTTACAAAGTGACTCAGTGACTCACTACTGTAATGGTCCAGAATACAAAGTGACTCAGTGACTCACTACTGTAATGGTCCAGGTTACAAAGTGACTCACTACTGTAATGGTCCAGGTTACAAAGTGACTCACTACTGTAATGGTCCAGGTTACAAAGTGACTCTCTACTGTAATGGTCCAGGTTACAAAGTGACTCACTACTGTAATGGTCCAGGTTACAAAGTGACTCACTACTGTAATGGTCCAGGTTACTCAGTGACTCATGTTTGCATCTCAATGTGAAAAAAACTGTTTGCATGTTCTTCACAAAGAGGGCAACAGATGCTACTGAGCCAGATATCTACGTGTCAGGGGAGAAGCTCCAGCTGGTATCTGATGCTATTGAGCCAGATGTCTACGTGTCAGGGGAGAAGCTCCAGGTGGTATCTGATGCTACTGAGCCAGATGTCTACGTGTCAGGGGAGAAGCTCCAGCTGGTATCTGATGCTACTGAGCCAGATGTCTATGTGTCAGGGGAGAAGCTCCAGGTGGTATCTGATGCTACTGAGCCAGATGTCTACGTGTCAGGGGAGAAGCTCCAGGTGGTATCTGATGCTACTGAGCCAGATGTCTGTGTGTCAGGGGAGAAGCTCCAGGTGGTATCTGATGCTACTGAGCCAGATGTCTACGTGTCAGGGGAGAAGCTCCAGCTGGTATCTGATGCTACTGAGCCAGATGTCTGTGTCAGGGGAGAAGCTCCAGGTGGTATCTGATGCTACTGAGCCAGATGTCTATGTGTCAGGGGAGAAGCTCCAGGTGGTATCTGATGCTACTGAGCCAGATGTCTGTGTCAGGGGAGAAGCTCCAGGTGGTATCTGATGCTACTGAGCCAGATGTCTGTGTGTCAGGGGAGAAGCTCCAGGTGGTATCTGATGCTACTGAGCCAGATGTCTGTGTCAGGGGAGAAGCTCCAGCTGGTGTCTGATGCTACTGAGCCAGATGTCTGTGTCAGGGGAGAAGCTCCAGCTGGTATCTGATGCTACTGAGCCAGATGTCTATGTGTCAGGGGAGAAGCTCCAGGTGGTATCTGATGCTACTGAGCCAGATGTCTACGTGTCAGGGGAGAAGCTCCAGGAGGTATCTGATGCTACTGAGCCAGATGTCTACGTGTCAGGGGAGAAGCTCCATGTGGTATCTGATGCTACTGAGCCAGATGTCTACATGTCAGGGGAGAAGCTCCAGCTGGTATCTGATGCTACTGAGCCAGATGTCTATGTGTCAGGGGAGAAGCTCCCGGTGGTATCTGATGCTACTGAGCCAGATGTCTACGTGTCAGGGGAGAAGCTCCAGGTGGTATCAGATGCTACTGAGCCAGATGTCTGTGTGTCAGGGGAGAAGCTCCAGCTGGTATCTGATGCTACTGAGCCAGATGTCTATGTGTCAGGGGAGAAGCTCCAGCTGGTATCTGATGCTACTGAGCCAGATGTCTGTGTCAGGGGAGAAGCTCCAGCTGGTATCTGATGCTACTGAGCCAGATGTCTGTGTCAGGGGAGAAGCTCCAGCTGGTATCTGATTTTAAGTACCTTGGCATCATACTTGATTCCAACCTCTCTTTTAAAAAGCAGGTGAAAAAGGTAATTCAGATAACCAAATTCAACCTAGCTAATTTCCGATTTATACGAAATTGTTTGACTACAGAGGTAGCAAAACTGTACTTCAAATATATGATAGTCCCCCACTTAACATACTGCTTGACTAGTTGGGCCCAAGCTTGCTGTACAACAGTAAGACCTATTCAGTCTGTCTACAAACAGGCTCTCAAAGTGCTTGATAGGAAGCCCAATAGCCATCATCACTGTTACATCCTCAGAAAGCATGAGCTCCTGAGTTGGGAAAATCTTGTGCAATACACCGACGCATGTCTTGTATTCAAGATCCTAAATGGCCTGGCTCCCCCTCCACTCAGTACTTTTGTTAAACAGAAAACCCAAACATATGGCAGCAGATCCACAAGGTCTGCCATGAGAGGTGACTGTATAGTTCCCTTAAAGGAAAAGCACCTTTAGTAAATCCGCTTTCTCTGTGAGAGCTTCCCATGTCTGGAATACACTGCCATCAGACACACATAACTGCACCACATATCACACTTTCACAAAATGCATGAAGACATGGCTAAAGGTCAATCAGATTTGTGAACATAATCCCTAGCTGTGTATTGCCGCTGTCCATGTTGTCTGTTGTCTGTAGCTTGTGAGGTGTGGAAACACTTTGCTGCTTTTATGAATTTTGTCTTACTGCTTTTTGTTCATTGTTGCTCTGTCTGTATGCTACATCTTGCTTGTCCTATGTTGCTCTGCGTGTGCTCACTGCTCAATGATTGTTTATATTGTAATTGTTTCTAATAACCTGCCCAGGGACTGCGGTTGAAAATTAGCCGGCTGGCTAAAACCGGCACTTTTACTGAAACGTTCATTAATGTGATCTGTCCCTGTAAAAATAAAATAAACTCAACTCAACTCAGCTAGGGACCGGAGAGAAAGTGACTGGGAAACATGTCTAATAGAACCAACCCTGCTACTGAAACACAGCTAGGGACCGGAGAGAAAGTGCCTGGGAAACATGTCTAATAGAACCAATCCTGCTTCTGAAACACAACATGTAATGTGTTGGTCCCAGGTTTCATGAGCTAAAATAAAAGATCCCAGAAATGTTCCAGATGCACAAAAAGCTTATTTCTCTCAAATGTTGTCCACAAATTTGTTTAAATCCCTGTTAGTGAACATTTCTCCTTTGCCAAGATAATTAATCCACCTCTGCATATCAAGAAGCTGTTTAAACAGCATGATCATTACACAGGTGTACCTTGTGCTGGGGACAATTAAAGGCCACTAAAATATGCAGTTTTGTCACAAAACACAATGCCACAGATGTCTCAAGTTTTGAGAGAGTGTGCAACTGGCATGCTGACTGCAGCAATGTCCACAGAGCTGTTGCCAGAGAATTTAATGATAATTTATCTACCATAAGCCGCCTCCAACATCATTTTAGAGAATTTGACAGTACGTCCAACAGGCCTCACAACCGCACACCACGTGTAACCACGCCAGCCCAGGACCTCCACATCCAGCTTCTTCATCTGCGGGATCGTCTGAGACCAGCCACCCGGACAGCTGATGAAACTATGGGTTTGCAAAACTGAAGAAGTTCTGCGCAAACTGTCAGAAACCGTCTCAGGGAAGCTCCTCTGCAGTTCTGCGTCGTAACCGACTTCAGTGGGCAAATGCTCACCTTCGTTGGCCACTGGCACAGTGGAGAATATGTGCTCTTCACAGATGAATCCCGGTTTCAACTGTACCATGCAGATAGCAGACAGTGTGTATGGTGTCGTGTGGGCGGGAGGTTTTCTGATGTCAACATGGTGGTGGTGGGGTTATGGTATGGGGCAGGCACACGTTACGGACAACGAACACAATTGCATTTTATCGAGGGCAATTTGAATGCACAGAGATACCGTGACGAGTTGCCGAGGCTCATTGTCGTGCCATTCGTCCACCGCCATCACCTCATGTTTCAACATGATAATGCACAGCCCCATGTCTCAAGGACCTGTACACAATTCCTGGAAGCTGAGAATGTCCAGTACTTCCATGGCCTGCATACTCATCAGACATGTCACCTACTGAGCATGTTTGGGATGCTCTGGATCGATGTGTACGACAGCAAGTTCCCAACAAATATCCAGTAGGATACAGTACAATGCCATCTTCCAGTAGGATACAGCACAATGCCATCTTCCAGTAGGATACAGTACAATGCCATCTTACAGTAGGATACAGTTCAATGCCATCTTCCAGTAGGATACAGTTCAATGCCATCTTCCAGTAGGATACAGTACAATGCCATCTTCCAGTAGGATACAGTACAATGCCATCTTCCAGTAGGATACAGTACAATGCCATCTTCCAGTAGGATACAGTACAATGCCATCTTCCAGTAGGATACAGCACAATGCCATCTTCCAGTGGGATACAGCACAATGCCATCTTCCAGTAGGATACAGTACAATGCCATCTTCCAGTGGGATACAGTACAATGCCATCTTACAGTAGGATACAGTACAATGCCATCTTCCAGTAGGATACAGCACAATGCCATCTTACAGTAGGATACAGCACAATGCCATCTTACAGTAGGATACAGTACAATGCCATCTTCCAGTGGGATACAGTACAATGCCATCTTACAGTAGGATACAGCACAATGCCATCTTACAGTAGGATACAGTACAATGCCATCTTCCAGTAGGATACAGTACAATGCCATCTTCCAGTGGGATACAGTACAATGCCATCTTCCAGTAGGATACAGCACAATGCCATCTTACAGTAGGATACAGCACAATGCCATCTTACAGTAGGATACAGTACAATGCCATCTTACAGTAGGATACAGTACAATGCCATCTTACAGTAGGATACAGCACAATGCCATCTTACAGTAGGATACAGTACAATGCCATCTTCCAGTAGGATACAGCACAATGCCATCTTACAGTAGGATACAGCACAATGCCATCTTCCAGTAGGATACAGCACAATGCCATCTTACAGTAGGATACAGTACAATGCCATCTTACAGTAGGATACAGTACAATGCCATCTTACAGTAGGATACAGTACAATGCCATCTTGCAGTAGGATACAGCACAATGCCATCTTACAGTAGGATACAGTACAATGCCATCTTACAGTAGGATACAGTACAATGCCATCTTCCAGTAGGATACAGTACAATGCCATCTTGCAGTAGGATACAGCACAATGCCATCTTACAGTAGGATACAGCACAATGCCATCTTACAGTAGGATACAGTACAATGCCATCTTACAGTAGGATACAGTACAATGCCATCTTCCAGTAGGATACAGTACAATGCCATCTTACAGTAGGATACAGTACAATGCCATCTTACAGTAGGATACAGCACCTTGCCATCTTCCAGTAGGATACAGTACAATGCCATCTTCCAGTAGGATACAGCACAATGCCATCTTACAGTAGGATACAGTACAATGCCATCTTGCAGTAGGATACAGCACAATGCCATCTTACAGTAGGATCCAGTACAGTTCAGCTAAGTGGAGCCAGCCTCCCTGTATGTGAGTGTAGACTACTGTTGCCCCAGCTTTTATGACACAGGTGGTGGTGAACTCACACAATGACCACAGGTACACTGGTTAATGCTCCTTCTCAGCTGTCCCCTCTAAATTACTGCCCGTTCTCTGATCGTCCCGATAATCACCCCTCCACACACACACGCACACGCACACGCACATACGTACACACACACACACACACAGAGAGACACACACACACACGCAGGGAGGGATGGAGGGAGGGAGGGAGGGAGGGTGAGTGGGAGGGAGGGAGTTAGGGAGGGAGGGAGTGTGGGAGGCAGGGAGCGAGGGAGGGTGGGAGGCAGGGAGCGAGGGAGGGTGGGAGGTAGGGAGGGTGGGTGGGTGGGATGGAGGGAGGGAGGGAGGGAGGGAGGGAGGGAGGGAGGGAGGGAGGGAGGGTGGGTGGGAGGGAGGGAGGGAGGGAGGGTGGGTGGGATGGAGGGAGGGAGGGAGGGTGGGTGGGTGGGTGGGAGGGAGGGTGGGATGGAGGGAGGGAGTTAGGGAGGGAGGGAGTGTGGGAGGCAGGGAGCGAGGGAGTTAGTGAGCGAGGGAGTGTGGGAGGCAGGGAGCGAGGGAGGGTGGGAGGGAGGGTTGGTGGGAGGGTGGGATGGAGGGAGGGAGGGAGGGAGGGAGGGAGGGAGGGAGGGAGGGAGGGAGGGAGGGAGGGCGGGCGGGAGGGAGGGAGGGAGGGAGGGTGGGAGGCAGGGAGCGAGGGAGGGTGGGAGGTAGGGAGGGTGGGTGGGTGGGATGGAGGGAGTGAGGGAGGGAGGGAGGGTGGGTGGGTGGGAGGGAGGGAGTGTGGGAGGCAGGGAGCGAGGGAGTTAGTGAGCGAGGGTGGGATGGAGGGATGGAGGGAGGGAGGGTGGGAGGGAGGGAGGGAGGGAGGGAGGGAGGGAGGGAGGGAGGGAGGGTGGGATGGAGGGAGGGAGTTAGGGAGGGAGGGAGTGTGGGAGGCAGGGAGGGAGGAAGTGTGGGAGGCAGGGAGCGAGGGAGTTAGTGAGCGAGGGAGTGTGGGAGGCAGGGAGCGAGGGAGGGTGGGAGGCAGGGAGCGAGGGAGGCAGGGAGCGAGGGAGGGTGGGAGGCAGGGAGCGAGGGAGGGTGGGGGGCAGGGAGCGAGGGAGGGAGGGGGCAGGGAGCGAGGGAGTGTGGGAGGCAGGGAGCGAGGACGTGTGGGAGGCAGGGAGCGAGGGAGGGTGGGGGGCAGGGAGCGAGGGAGGGTGGGAGTTAGGGAACGAGGGAGTGTGGGAGGCTGGGAACAAGGGAGGAAGCGAGGGAGGGTGGGTGGGAGGCAGGGAGCGAGGGAGGGAGGCAGGGAGTGAAGAGGGAGGGAAGCAGGGGAGCGAGGGAGGGTGGAAGAAGGGAGTGGGAGGTTGGGAGCGAGGAATGCTGGGAGTCAGGGAGCAAAACCTCAACACCATCTCCCTCTCTCTCTCCAGTCAACAGTAAACCTCAACACCATCTCTCTCTACAGTCAACAGTAAACCTCAACACCATCTCTCTCTCTCCAGTCAACAGTAAACCTCAACACCATCTCTCTCTTCAGTCAACAGTAAACCCCAACACCATCTCTCTCTCTTTCCAGTCAACAGTAAACCTCAACACCATCTCTCTCTTCAGTCAACAGTAAACCTCAACACCATCTCTCTCTCTCTACAGTCAACAGTAAACCTCAACACCATCTCTCTCTCTCCAGTCAACAGTAAACCTCAACACCATCTCTCTCTTCAGTCAACAGTAAACCTCAACACCATCTCTCTCTCTCTCCATTCAACAGTAAACCTCAACACCATCTCTCTCTACAGTCAACAGTAAACCTCAACACCATCTCTCTCTACAGTCAAAAGTAAACCTCAACACCATCTCTCTCTCTCCAGTCAACAGTAAACCTCAACACCATCTCTCTCTACAGGCAACAGTAAACCTCAACACAATCTCTCTCTCCAGTCAACAGTCAACCCCCATGGTTAGGCTTTCCTTAATCGCTCTCTTTGCTACGCTAGCTAGCTAGCTACTTTTTAACGTGTTACAGCCCCAGATGTATTACTGCAATCGGCCATTGCTCTGACTAAGACATTATGGATGTGTTTTTGCTGATGTTTTAGAGACATACAGTATGCTGACCTGCAGTTGTAAAAAAACTAACACATTTGAGATGCTGTGGTGATGAATAGTAAATCAGTCATTTTAATGATTCAGATCTCCATAAGGAGGCCCCTTGTGGGTAAAGTATTGCTGATGATTCAACCGTATTCGCATCAGCAGCCACAGCTAATGAAGTCACTGAAAACGCCCCCTAACAAAGAGCTGCAGTCTGTTTTTGGAATGGGGCGGCCAGTAATAAACGGGTCCTTGAACATCTCTACAACTAAGAGCGTTTTGTATTTGGTACAAATCATTCCCTAAGTTCTAGACCTCAGCTGAATCAGGTAATGAATTGTGCGGCTGTCGAACAAGTTGAGGAGACTAAATCACTTGGTGATACCTTAAATTGTAAACTGTCATGGTCAAAACAGAAATACTCAAAGGTTGTAAAGATGGGGAGAGGTCTGTCCGTAATAAAGAGATGTTCTGCTTTGACACCAAGTCCTGCAGGCTCTAGTTTTGTCTAATCTTAATTACTGTCCAGTCGTGTGGTCGAGTGCTGCAAGGAAACACCTAGTTCAGCTGCAGCCGACCCAGAACAGAGCGGCTCGTCTTGCTCTTCATTGTAATCAGAGGGCTGATATAGATACTATGTCAGTCTCTCTCTTGGCTAAGAGTTGAAGAGAGACTGACTGCATCACTTTTTGTTTTTATAAGCAACATTAATGTGTTGAAAATCCCAAATTGTTTACGTAGTCAATGTCACACCCTGGCCTCTGTTATATTGATTTTCTTTATTAGTTTAGTTTGGTCAGGGTGTGACATGGGGGATGTTTGTGTGTTTTGTCTAGTTTAGGGTGTGTGTATTGTTTAAGGGGTTTTAGTATGTATGGGGTTGTGTTCAGTGTAGGTGTCTAGGAAAGTCTATGGTTGCCTGATTTGGTTCTCAATCAGAGACAGCTGTTTATTGTTGTCTCTGATTGGGAGCCATATTTAAGGCAGCCATAGGCTTTAGGTGTTTGTGGGTAATTGTCTATGTTGAACGTTTGTAGCTGGTGTGTGCACTTACGTTTGTAGCTTCACGGTTGTTTTGTTTTGTAAAAGTGTTCGTTTCGTGTTTCGTCATCTCTAATAAAAAGAGAATGTATTTCTCACACGCTGCGTTTTGGTCCTCTCTTCCAAGTCAAGACGATCGTGACAGTCAAGCTACCCACAGCTCTGACACACACACACTTACCCCACCAGACATGCCACCAGGGGTCTTTTCACAGTACCCCAACTCCAGAACCAATTCAAGAAAGCGTACAGTATTATACAGAGCCATTACTGCATGCAACACCATTTCATCTCATATTGCTCAAATGAACCCGGTTTCAAAACACCTCGCGGCACAACGTCTCTCCCCTATTTGACCTAGATAGTTTGTGTCTATGTGTTGATATGTAGGCTGCGTGTGCCTTCTGTAAAACATATATATATATATATATATATATATATATATATAGTTCTGTCCTTGAGCTGTTCTTGTATTTTAACGTTGTGTATTATGTCATGTTTCATGTTCTGTGTTAATTAACGTTGTGTATTATGTCATGTTTCATGTTCTGTATTAATTCATGTTCTGTATTATGTCTTGTTTCATGTTCTGTATTAATTAACGTTGTGTATTATGTCATGTTTCATGTTCTGTATTAATTAACGTTGTGTATTATGTCATGTTTCATGTTCTGTGTTAATTAACGTTGTGTATTATGTCATGTTTCATGTTCTGTATCAATTAACGTTGTGTATTATGTCATGTTTCATGTTCTGTATTAATTAACGTTGTGTATTATGTCATGTTTCATGTTCTGTATTAATTAACGTTGTGTATTATGTCATGTTTCATGTTCTGTGTTAATTAACGTTGTGTATTATGTCATGTTTCATGTTCTGTATTAATTAACGTTGTGTATTATGTCATGTTTCATGTTCTGTATTAATTAACGTTGTGTATTATGTCATGTTTCATGTTCTGTATTAATTAACGTTGTGTATTATGTCATGTTTCATGTTCTGTGTTAATTAACGTTGTGTATTATGTCATGTTTCGTGTTCTGTGTTAATTAACGTTGTGTATTATGTCATGTTTCATGTTCTGTATTAATTAACGTTGTGTATTATGTCATGTTTCATGTTCTGTATTAATTAACGTTGTGTATTATGTCATGTTTCATGTTCTGTGTTAATTAACGTTGTGTATTATGTCATGTTTCGTGTTCTGTGTTAATTAACGTTGTGTATTATGTCATGTTTCATGTTCTGTATTAATTAATTTTGTATATTATGTCATGTTTCATGTTCTGTATTAATTAACGTTGTGTATTATGTCATGTTTCATGTTCTGTATTAATTAACGTTGTGTATTATGTCATGTTTCATGTTCTGTATTAATTAACGTTGTGTATTATGTCATGTTTCATGTTCTGTATTAATTAACGTTGTGTATTATGTCATGTTTCATGTTCTGTATTAATTAACTTTGTATATTATGTCATGTTTCATGTTCTGTATTGATTTTTTTAATTTTTAATTTTAAATTAATTTTTATCCCATTTTTCTCCCCAATTTTCGTGGTATCCAATCGCTAGTAATTACTACCTTGTCTCATCGCTACAACTCCCGTACGGGCTCGGGAGAGACGAAGGTCGAAAGCCATGCGTCCTCCGAAGCACAACCCAACCAGCCGTACTGCTTCTTAACACAGCGCGCCTCCAACCCGGAAGCCAGCCGCACCAATGTGTCGGAGGAAACACCGTGTACCTGGCCCCCTTGGTTGGCGCGCACTGCGCCCGGCCCGCCACAGGAGTCGCTGGAGCGCGATGAGACAAGGATATCCCTACCGGCCAAACCCTCCCTAACCCGGACGACGCTATGCCAATTGTGCGTCGCCCCACGGACCTCCCGGTCGCGGCCGGCTGCGACAGAGCCTGGGCGCGAACCCAGAGACTCTGGTGGCGCAGTTAGCACTGCGATGCAGTGCCCTAGACCACTGCGCCACCCGGGAGGCCCTATGTTCTGTATTGATTAACGTTGTGTATTATGTCATGTTTCATGTTCTGTATTAATTAACGTTGTGTATTATGTCATGTTTCATGTTCTGTGTTAATTAACGTTGTGTATTATGTCATGTTTCATGTTCTGTATTAATTAACGTAGTGTATTATGTCATGTTTCATGTTCTGTGTTAATTAACGTTGTGTATTATGTCATGTTTCATGTTCTGTATTAATTAACGTTGTGTATTATGTCATGTTTCATGTTCTGTATTAATTTACGTTGTGTATTATGTCATGTTTCATGTTCTGTATCAATTAACGTTGTGTATTATGTCATGTTTCATGTTCTGTATTAATTAACGTTGTGTATTATGTCATGTTTCATGTTCTGTATTAATTAACTTTGTGTATTATGTCATGTTTCATGTTCTGTGTTAATTAACGTTGTGTATTATGTCATGTTTCATGTTCTGTATTAATTAACGTTGTGTATTATGTCATGTTTCATGTTCTGTATTAATTAACGTTGTGTATTATGTCATGTTTCATGTTCTGTATTAATTAACGTTGTGTATTATGTCATATTTCATGTTCTGTGTTAATTAACGTTGTGTATTATGTCATGTTTCATGTTCTGTATTAATTAACTTTGTGTATTATGTCATGTTTCATGTTCTGTATTAATTAACGTTGTGTATTATGTCATGTTTCGTGTTCTGTGTTAATTAACGTTGTGTATTATGTCATGTTTCATGTTCTGTATTAATTAACGTTGTTTATTATGCCATGTTTCATGTTCTGTATTAATTAATGTTGTGTATTATGTCATGTTTCATGTTCTGTATTAATTAACGTTGTGTATTATGTCATGTTTCGTGTTCTGTGTTAATTAACGTTGTGTATTATGTCATGTTTCATGTTCTGTATTAATTAACGTTGTGTATTATGTCATGTTTCATGTTCTGTATTAATTAACGTTGTGTATTATGTCATGTTTCATGTTCTGTATTAATTAACGTTGTGTATTATGTCATGTTTCATGTTCTGTATTAATTAACGTTGTGTATTATGTCATGTTTCATGTTCTGTATTAATTAACTTTGTATATTATGTCATGTTTCATGTTCTGTATTGATTAACGTTGTGTATTATGTCATGTTTCATGTTCTGTATTAATTAACATTGTGTATTATGTCATGTTTCATGTTCTGTATTAATTAACGTTGTGTATTATGTCATGTTTCATGTTCTGTATTAATTAACGTTGTGTATTATGTCATGTTTCATGTTCTGTATTAATTTACGTTGTGTATTATGTCATGTTTCATGTTCTGTATTAATTAACGTTGTGTATTATGTCATGTTTCATGTTCTGTATTAATTAACGTTGTGTATTATGTCATGTTTCATGTTCTGTATTAATTAACTTTGTGTATTATGTCATGTTTCATGTTCTGTGTTAATTAACGTTGTGTATTATGTCATGTTTCATGTTCTGTATTAATTAACGTTGTGTATTATGTCATGTTTCATGTTCTGTATTAATTAACGTTGTGTATTATGTCATGTTTCATGTTCTGTATTAATTAACGTTGTGTATTATGTCATATTTCATGTTCTGTGTTAATTAACGTTGTGTATTATGTCATGTTTCATGTTCTGTATTAATTAACTTTGTGTATTATGTCATGTTTCATGTTCTGTATTAATTAACGTTGTGTATTATGTCATGTTTCGTGTTCTGTGTTAATTAACGTTGTGTATTATGTCATGTTTCATGTTCTGTATTAATTAACGTTGTTTATTATGCCATGTTTCATGTTCTGTATTAATTAATGTTGTGTATTATGTCATGTTTCATGTTCTGTATTAATTAACGTTGTGTATTATGTCATGTTTCGTGTTCTGTGTTAATTAACGTTGTGTATTATGTCATGTTTCATGTTCTGTATTAATTAACGTTGTGTATTATGTCATGTTTCATGTTCTGTATTAATTAACGTTGTGTATTATGTCATGTTTCATGTTCTGTATTAATTAACGTTGTGTATTATGTCATGTTTCATGTTCTGTATTAATTAACGTTGTGTATTATGTCATGTTTCATGTTCTGTATTAATTAACTTTGTATATTATGTCATGTTTCATGTTCTGTATTGATTAACGTTGTGTATTATGTCATGTTTCATGTTCTGTATTAATTAACATTGTGTATTATGTCATGTTTCATGTTCTGTATTAATTAACGTTGTGTATTATGTCATGTTTCATGTTCTGTATTAATTAACGTTGTGTATTATGTCATGTTTCATGTTCTGTGTTAATTAACGTTGTGTATTATGTCATGTTTCATGTTCTGTATTAATTAACGTTGTGTATTATGTCATGTTTCATGTTCTGTATTAATTAACGTTGTGTATTATGTCATGTTTCATGTTCTGTATTAATTAACGTTGTGTATTATGTCATGTTTCATGTTCTGTATTAATTAACGTTGTGTATTATGTCATGTTTCATGTTCTGTATTAATTAACGTTGTGTATTATGTCATGTTTCATGTTCTGTATTAATTAACGTTGTGTATTATGTCATGTTTCATGTTCTGTGTTAATTAACGTTGTGTATTATGTCATGTTTCATGTTCTGTGTTAATTAACGTTGTGTATTATGTCATGTTTCATGTTCTGTATTAATTAACGTTGTGTATTATGTCATGTTTCATGTTCTGTGTTAATTAACGTTGTGTATTATGTCATGTTTCATGTTCTGTATTAATTAACGTTGTGTATTATGTCATGTTTCATGTTCTGTATTAATTAATGTTGTGTATTATGTCATGTTTCGTGTTCTGTATTAATTAACGTTGTGTATTATGTCATGTTTCATGTTCTGTATTAATTACCGTTGTGTATTATGTCATGTTTCATGTTCTGTATTAATTAACGTTGTGTATTATGTCATGTTTCATGTTCTGTATTAATTAACGTTGTGTATTATGTCATGTTTTGTGTTCTGTGTTAATTAACGTTGTGTATTATGTCATGTTTCATGTTCTGTATTAATTAACGTTGTGTATTATGTCATGTTTCATGTTCTGTATTAATTAATGTTGTGTATTATGTCATGTTTCATGTTCTGTATTAATTAACGTTGTGTATTATGTCATGTTTCGTGTTCTGTGTTAATTACCGTTGTGTATTATGTCATATTTCATGTTCTGTATTAATTAACGTTGTGTATTATGTCATGTTTCATGTTCTGTGTTAATTAACGTTGTGTATTATGTCATGTTTCATGTTCTGTATTAATTAACGTTGTGTATTATGTCATGTTTCATGTTCTGTATTAATTAACTTTGTGTATTATGTCATGTTTCATGTTCTTTGTTAATTAACGTTGTGTATTATGTCATGTTTCATGTTCTGTATTAATTAACGTTGTGTATTATGTCATGTTTCATGTTCTGTGTTAATTAACGTTGTGTATTATGTCATGTTTCATGTTCTGTGTGGACCTCTGTTGCTTTAGCAACAGCTACTGGGGATCCTAATGAAAGTAGTAAAAAGGGGATGATCAAGGACTCAGTATTGTGTTTCTTTGATATTTTTTCCAGTTTAACACCATTGTTACATTGAAGAACGTTAACTTTGTCACTGTGAGGGAGAAAAAGTGGCCTAAGCCTTCAAGATCACAGGGCATAAACATTCCAGTGAAGAGTAGACTACTCAACATTTCATTACTGTAACGGCTTTCGTTGGTGGAAGGAGAGGAGGACCAAAATGCAGCGTGGTACGTATCCATAATATCGTTTAATCGAGAATGAATACAAAATACAAAAAAGAACAAGAGAATAAATGAAAACCGACACAGTCCCGAATGGTGCAAACACTGAAACGGAAAACAACTACCCACAACCCCTAGTGGGAAAACAGGCTACCTAAATATGATTCTCAATCAGAGACAACGATCGACACCTGCCTCTGATTGAGAACCATACTAGGCTAAAACACATAGAAATATAACGTACAGAACAAAACATAGAAAAACAACATAGAATGCCCACCCCAACTCACGCCCTAACCAAACTAAAATAAAGACATAAAAAAGGAACTAAGGTCAGAACGTGACAATTACAGGCTTTACCACAACAAAACACAGCCTTCCAGCACACAGCATATGTTTGCCACTTGGACCACAGATAAGAATGAGTTTCTCCATTTTTCTTAACTGTAACTCAACAAAAGTTAGTCAACGAACTTTCCTTGTAAAGGAACAGTGAGACCCAGAGAGCCAGGCGGTATGTGTTCCATGTTTATTGGGACTTGGGATGGCCACAAGGCTTAGTTTGCCTACCGTGGATAATTAATCTCTTATAAAAGCAGAAAGGCTATTGTTTTGAAATATGACAGTAAACATAATTTGACAGAATAATTAAAGATAAAAGGACAAACAGAGACGTGCACTGTACTGTAATGATATTCTAAATAAATGAAAAATGCAAAGTGCTGCATACATATGAGCATGGTTGGCTGTGGACGGTATTGAATAAATAAACTCCTTCTAATGTTATAACTAAAGTCTCTAGTATGGACATGACAGAATATAGAGTCTTCTAATGTTATAACTAATGTCTCTAGTATGGACGTAACAGAATATAGAGTCTCCTTCTGTTATAACTAATGTCTCTAGTATGGACGTAACAGAATATAGAGTCTCCTTCTGTTATAACTAATGTCTCTAGTATGGACGTAACAGAATATAGAGTCTCCTTCTGTTATAACTAATGTCTCTAGTATGGACATGACAGAATATAGAGTCTCCTAATGTTATAACTAATGTCTCTAGTATGGACATGACAGAATATAGAGTCTCCTTCTGTTATAACTAATGTCTCTAGTATGGACGTAACAGAATATAGAGTCTCCTTCTGTTATAACTAATGTCTCTAGTATGGACGTAACAGAATATAGAGTCTCCTTCTGTTATAACTAATGTCTCTAGTATGGACATGACAGAATATAGAGTCTCCTTCTGTTATAACTAATGTCTCTAGTATGGACATGACAGAATATAGAGTCTCCTTCTGTTATAACTAATGTCTCTAGTATGGACGTGACAGAATATAGAGTCTCCTTCTGTTATAACTAATGTCTCTAGTATAGACGTAACAGAATATAGAGTCTCCTTCTGTTATAACTAATGTCTCTAGTATGGACATGGCAGAATATAGAGTCTCCTAATGTTATAACTAATGTCTCTAGTATGGACGTGACATAATAAATCAACTCCAAACAGAATGTGTCCCAAATGGCACCCTATTCCCTTTATAGTGCACTAAATTGGCCAGAGCCCTATGGCAGCCTATTCCCTTTATAGTGCACTAAATTGGCCAGAGCCCTATGGCAGCCTATTCCCTTTATAGTGCACTAAATTGGCCAGAGCCCTATGGCAGCCTATTTCCTTTATAGTGCACTAAATTGGCCAGAGCCCTATGGCAGCCTATTCCCTTTATAGTGCACTAAATTGGCCAGAGCCCTATGGCATCCTATTCCCTTTATAGTGCACTAAATTGGCCAGAGCCCTATGGCAGCCTATTCCCTTTATAGTGCACTAAATTGGCCAGAGCCCTATGGCAGCCTATTTCCTTTATAGTGCACTAAATTGGCCAGAGCCCTATGGCAGCCTATTCCCTTTATAGTGCACTAAATTGGCCAGAGCCCTATGGGCCCAGATAAAAAGTAGTGCACTATATTTTGACAAAAACACTGGGTGAAATACTGACTGCATAATACCAGTATAATAGTGTGTACAATCCATCAGTATGTCAGTAGTGTTATAATAGTATAACAGCATGTACAGTCCATCAGTCTGTCAGTAGTGTTATAACAGCATGTACAGTCCATCAGTCTGTCAGTAGTGTTATAACAGCATGTACAGTCCATCAGTCTGTCAGTAGTGTTATAACAGCATGTACAGTCCATCAGTCTGTCAGTAGTGTTATAATAGCATGTACAGTCCATCAGTCTGTCAGTAGTGTTATAATAGTATAACAGCATGTACAGTCCATCAGTCTGTCAGTAGTGTTATAACAGCATGTACAGTCCATCAGTCTGTCAGTAGTGTTATAATAGTATAACAGCATGTACAGTCCATCAGTCTGTCAGTAGTGTTATAACAGCATGCACAGTCCATCAGTCTGTCAGTAGTGTTATAACAGCATGTACAATCCATCAGTCTGTCAGTAGTGTTATAACAGCATGTACAATCCATCAGTCTGTCAGTAGTGTTATAACAGCATGTACAGTCCATCAGTATGTCAGTAGTGTTATAATAGTATAACAGCATGTACAGTCCATCAGTCTGTCAGTAGTGTTATAACAGCATGTACAGTCCATCAGTCTGTCAGTAGTGTTATAACAGCATGTACAGTCCATCAGTCTGTCAGTAGTGTTATAATAGTATAACAGCATGTACAGTCCATCAGTCTGTCAGTAGTGTTATAACAGCATGCACAGTCCATCAGTCTGTCAGTAGTGTTATAATAGTATAACAGCATGTACAGTCCATCAGTCTGTCAGTAGTGTTATAACAGCATGCACAGTCCATCAGTCTGTCAGTAGTGTTATAACAGCATGTACAATCCATCAGTCTATCAGTAGTGTTATAACAGCATGTACAATCCATCAGTCTGTCAGT
>NW_024061537.1:100850-108350 GCF_016432855.1 Salvelinus namaycush
CTCTGTCTTATTAGTACAACCAGCCCTGTTGTTCTCTGAGACACAGTCCCTCTGTCTTATAAAATACAACCAGCCCTGTTGTTCTCTGAGACACAGTCCCTCTGTCTTATTAGGACAACCAGCCCTGTTGTTCTCTGAGACACAGTCTCTCTGTCTTATTAGGACAACCAGCCCTGTTGTTCTCTGAGACATCATCCCTCTGTCTTATTAGTACAACCAGCCCTGTTGTTCTCTGAGACATCGTCACTCTGCCTTATTAGGACAACCAACCCTGTTGTTCTCTGAGACATCGTCCCTCTGTCTTATTAGGACAACCAGCCCTGTTGTTCTCTGAGACATCGTCTCTCTGCTTTATTAGGACAACCAGCCCTGTTGTTCTCTGAGACATCATCCCTCTGTCTTATTAGTACAACCAGCCCTGTTGTTCTCTGAGACATCGTCTCTCTGCTTTATTAGGACAACCAGCCCTGTTGTTCTCTGAGACATCGTCCCTCTGTCTTATTAGTACAACCAGCCCTGTTGTTCTCTGAGACATCATCCCTCTGTCTTATTAGTACAACCAGCCCTGTTGTTCTCTGAGACATCGTCCCTCTGTCTTATTAGGACAACCAGCCCTGTTGTTCTCTGAGACATCGTCCCTCTGTCTTATTAGGACAACCAGCCCTGTTGTTCTCTGAGACATCGTCCCTCTGTCTTATTAGGACAACCAGCCCTGTTGTTCTCTGAGACATCGTCCCTCTGTCTTATTAGGACAACCAGCCCTGTTGTTCTCTGAGACATCGTCCCTCTGTCTTATTAGGACAACCAGCCCTGTTGTTCTCTGAGACATCGTCCCTCTGTCTTATTAGTACAACCAGCCCTGTTGTTCTCTGAGACATCGTCCCTCTGTCTTATTAGGACAACCAGCCCTGTTGTTCTCTGAGACATCGTCCCTCTGTCTTATTAGTACAACCAGCCCTGTTGTTCTCAGACATAGTCCCTCTGTCTTATTAGGACAACCAGCCCTGTTGTTCTCTGAGACACAGTCCCTCTGTCTTATTAGGACAACCAGCCCTGTTGTTCTCTGAGACATCGTCCCTCTGTCTTATTAGTACAACCAGCCCTGTTGTTCTCTGAGACACAGTCCCTCTGTCTTATTAGGACAACCAGCCCTGTTCTCTGAGACACAGTCCCTCTGTCTTATTAGTACAACCAGCCCTGTTGTTCTCTGAGACACAGTCCCTCTGTCTTATAAAATACAACCAGCCCTGTTGTTCTCTGAGACACAGTCCCTCTGTCTTATTAGGACAACCAGCCCTGTTGTTCTCTGAGACACAGTCTCTCTGTCTTATTAGGACAACCAGCCCTGTTGTTCTCTGAGACATCGTCCCTCTGTCTTATTAGGACAACCAGCCCTGTTGTTCTCTGAGACATCGTCTCTCTGCTTTATTAGGACAACCAGCCCTGTTGTTCTCTGAGACATCATCCCTCTGTCTTATTAGTACAACCAGCCCTGTTGTTCTCTGAGACATCGTCACTCTGCCTTATTAGGACAACCAGCCCTGTTGTTCTCTGAGACATCGTCCCTCTGTCTTATTAGTACAACCAGCCCTGTTGTTCTCTGAGACATCATCCCTCTGTCTTATTAGTACAACCAGCCCTGTTGTTCTCTGAGACATCGTCCCTCTGTCTTATTAGGACAACCAGCCCTGTTGTTCTCTGAGACATCGTCCCTCTGTCTTATTAGGACAACCAGCCCTGTTGTTCTCTGAGACATCGTCCCTCTGTCTTATTAGGACAACCAGCCCTGTTGTTCTCTGAGACATCGTCCCTCTGTCTTATTAGGACAACCAGCCCTGTTGTTCTCTGAGACATCGTCCCTCTGTCTTATTAGGACAACCAGCCCTGTTGTTCTCTGAGACATCGTCCCTCTGTCTTATTAGTACAACCAGCCCTGTTGTTCTCTGAGACATCGTCCCTCTGTCTTATTAGTACAACCAGCCCTGTTGTTCTCTGAGACATCGTCCCTCTGTCTTATTAGGACAACCAGCCCTGTTGTTCTCTGAGACATCGTCCCTCTGTCTTATTAGTACAACCAGCCCTGTTGTTCTGAGACATAGTCCCTCTGTCTTATTAGGACAACCAGCCCTGTTGTTCTCTGAGACATCGTCCCTCTGTCTTATTAGTACAACCAGCCCTGTTGTTCTCTGAGACATCGTCCCTCTGTCGTATTAGGACAACCAGCCCTGTTGTTCTCTGAGACATCGTCCCTCTGTCTTATTAGTACAACCAGCCCTGTTGTTCTCAGACATAGTCCCTCTGTCTTATTAGGACAACCAGCCCTGTTGTTCTCTGAGACACAGTCCCTCTGTCTTATTAGGACAACCAGCCCTGTTGTTCTCTGAGACATCGTCCCTCTGTCTTATTAGTACAACCAGCCCTGTTGTTCTCTGAGACACAGTCCCTCTGTCTTATTAGGACAACCAGCCCTGTTCTCTGAGACACAGTCCCTCTGTCTTATTAGTACAACCAGCCCTGTTGTTCTCTGAGACACAGTCCCTCTGTCTTATAAAATACAACCAGCCCTGTTGTTCTCTGAGACACAGTCCCTCTGTCTTATTAGGACAACCAGCCCTGTTGTTCTCTGAGACACAGTCTCTCTGTCTTATTAGGACAACCAGCCCTGTTGTTCTCTGAGACATCATCCCTCTGTCTTATTAGTACAACCAGCCCTGTTGTTCTGAGACATAGTCCCTCTGTCTTATTAGGACAACCAGCCCTGTTGTTCTCTGAGACACAGTCCCTCTGTCTTATTAGGACAACCAGCCCTGTTGTTCTCTGAGACATCGTCCCTCTGCCTTATTAGGACAACCAGCCCTGTTGTTCTCTGAGACATCGTCCCTCTGTCTTATTAGGACAACCAGCCCTGTTGTTCTCTGAGACACAGTCCCTCTGTCTTATAAAATACAACCATATAGAAAGACAACTCTGTTGTTAACATGGAAGAGACCATAATCACCATGGTTTCTGATAATTGTTTCTGTCCTCATCCTGATGGACCAAATCTTCTCTAGGTCGGTAACCTGCGGTCAGTTAGCCGACATCTCACAGTACTGTAGCTAGCAAGGGATAATCCTGTGTTTCTCCTGAGACTCTTCCTCCACCTCATTAGTAGACCCGTTTGAGTTTGACCCTTCACTTGACCTGTTGTGGGTTTTAGTTTTTTGTTTGACTTTGTCATGAATATCCAAATCGAGTCGGTAAACGTGAGGCCAGTTATATCACAGATCAGCTTCTGTTTCTCCCGAGACACAAATTCCTCCACCTCGTTAGTTAAAACCCAACCTAGAACCACCATTTTGTTGCTGAAAATGTAGCTATAGTTCACTACATGTATATAGGAGACAATAACCACCGTGGTTTCTGATAACGCTTTCTGTCCGGATCCCTGAATGATCACATCTGGGTCATGTGATGTGGAGTCAGTAGTTATAACACACTGTTCTGTTGCAGTTCACTACATGAGTTCACTACATTACCCAGAGTAGCTGAACAACAGCAACTGTGGTTTATGGTACATTATGAGACAGCAGCACAAACTGCAGAGAGAGAGGGAGAGGGAGAGGGAGAGGGAGAGGGAGAGGGAGAGGGAGAGGGAGAGAGGGAGGGTGAGAGAGGGAGGGTGAGAGAGGGAGAGAGAGAGAGGGGGGTGGGAGAGAGAAGGAGAGAGAGAGAGAGAGAGAGAGAGAGAGAGAGAGAGAGAGAGAGAGAGAGAGGGGGGAGGGAGAGCCCGAGAGGGGAGGGAGAGATAAAGAGAGAGAGAGGGACAGAGTTTGTGATTGAGAGAGAGAGAGAGAAAGAGCAGAATTACACCAGAGACAGAATGCTTACCAAAGTCCCCGGGGACAAAGATGTGGTAGACGCAGGTCAGACTCTGGGTATAATTACGGGGGTAATTTGGGGACAGGACGGTCCCCTCTGACCCTGTCGAGCGGCCTCCGCACGGTGCTGTGAAAACACCAACACATCAATATGACTTCCAGGTCACACTACCTGGGGAAATACATAGAGCTACGCAGCAGAAACAGAAATCAGCAAACAGCATTTCCTGCTGCCACAGCTGCACAGGGAAGCAGAAAAATCTGGAAAACATGGGGAGACACTGTCAGTTTGAACACTTAAACGCTGACTAACAGTCTACCACATAATGAGATATTACAGGAAAACCTATAGGACGTTTAGAAAGAGAAGGAGAGGGAGGGAGGAGGGGGAGAGTTGGGTATTTAGAACAGCAGACCATGAACAGATTAAGATTGGGATTAAGATTGGGATTTGGGATTAAGATTGAGATCGGGATCGAGATACACACTGAACAAAAAATATAAACACAACATGTAAAATGTTGGTCCCATGTTTCATGAGCTGAAATAAAAGATACTCAAATATTCCATGTGCACAAAAAAAACGTATTTCTCAAAACACTATTGCACACATTTGTTAACATCCCTGTTAGTGAGCATTTCTCCTTCGCCAAAATAATCCATCCAACTGACCGATGTGTCATGTCAAGAAGCTGATGAAACCGAATGATCATTGCACAGGTGCACCTTGTGCTGGGGACAATAAAAGGCCACTCTAAAATATGTCGTTTTTGTCACAAAACACAATGCCACTGATGTCTCAAGTTTTGAGGGAGCGTGCAGTTGGCATGCTGACTCCAGGAATGTCCACAGAGCTGTTGCCAGAGAATGTAATGTTAATTTCTCTACCATAAGCCGCCTACAATATTGTTTTAGAGAATTTGGCAGTACGTCCAACCAGCCTCACAACCACAGACCACGTGTAACCACGCCAGCCCAGGACCTCCACATCCTGCTGCTGCTACTCTCTGTTTATCATATATGCATAGTCACTTTAACTATACATTCATGTACATACTACCTCAATTGGGCCGACCAACCAGTGCTCCCGCACATTGGCTAACCGGGCTATCTGCATTGTGTCCCACCACCCGCCAACCCCTCTTTTTATGCTGCTGCTACTCTCTGTTTATCATATATGCATTGTCACTTTAACCATATCTACATGTACATACTACTTTAATCAGCCTGACTAACCGGTGTCTGTCTGTATGTAGCCTCGCTACTTTTATAGCCTCGCTACTGTATATAGCCTGTCTTTTTACTGTTGTAAAATTCTTTACCTACCTATTGTTCACCTAATACCTTTTTTGCACTATTGGTTAGAGCCTGTAAGTAAGCATTTCACTGTAAGGTCTACATCTGTTGTATTCAGCGAACGTGACAAATAAACTTGGATTTGATTTGACTCGTCTGAGACCAGCCACCTGGACAGCTGATGAAACTGTGGCTTTTGCACAACCGAAGAATTTCTGCACAAACTGTCAGAAACCGTCTCAGGGAAGCTCATCTGCGTGCTCGTCATCCTCACCGGGGTCTTGACCTGACTGCAGTTTGGCGTCGTAACTGACTTCAGTGGGCAGATGTTCTCCTTCGATCGCCACTGGCACGCTGGAGAAGGGTGCTCTTCATGGATCCCAGTTTCAACCGTAACGGGCAGATGGCAGACAGCGTGTATGGTGTTGTCTTGGTGAGCGGTTTGCTGATATCAACGTTGTGAGCAGAGTGCCCCATGGGGTGGTGGTGGGGTTATGGTATGGGCAGGGTTATGGTATGGTATGGTATGGGCAGGGTTATGGTATGGGCAGGGTTATGGTATGGGCAGGGTTATGGTATGGGCAGGGTTATGGTATGGACAGGGTTATGGTATGGGCAGGGTTATGGTATGGACAGGGTTATGGTATGGGCAGGGTTATGGTATGGGTGGGGTTATGGTATGGGCAGGGTTATGGTATGGTATGGTATGGGCAGGGTTATGGTATGGGCAGGGTTATGGTATGGGCAGGGTTATGGTATGGGCAGGGTTATGGTATGGGCAGGGTTATGGTATGGGTAGGGTTATGGTATGGGCAGGGTTATGGTATGGGCAGGGTTATGGTATAGGCAGGGTTATGGTATGGGTAGGGTTATGGTATGGGCAGGGTTATGGTATGGGCAGGGTGATGGTATGGGCAGGGTTATGGTATGGGTAGGGTTATGGTATGGGTAGGGTTATGGTATGGGCAGGGTGATGGTATGGGCAGGGTTATGGTATGGGCAGGGTTATGGTATGGGTAGGGTTATGGTATGGGCAGGGTTATGGTATGGTCAGGGTTGTGTTATGGGCAGGGTTATGGTATGGTATGGTATGGGCAGGGCTATGGTATGGGCAGGGTTATGGTATGGGCAGGGTTATGGTATGGTCAGGGTTGTGTTATGGTATGGTATGGTATGGGCAGGGTGATGGTATGGGCAGGGTTATGGTATGGGCAGGGTTATGGTATGGGCAGGGTTATGATATGGGCAGGGTTATGGTATGGTATGGTATTGGCAGGGTTATGGTATGGGTGGGGTTATGGTATGGGCAGGGTTATGGTATGGTATGGTATGGGCAGGGTTATGGTATGGTATGGTATGGGCAGGGTTATGGTATGGGCAGGGTTATGATATGGGCAGGGTTATGGTATGGGCAGGGTTATGGTATGGTATGGGCAGGGTTATGGTATGGTATGGGCAGGGTTATGGTATGGTATGGGCAGGGTTATGGTATGGTATGGGCAGGGTTATGGTATGGGTAGGGTTATGGTATGGACAGGGTTATGGTATGGGCAGGGTTATGGTATGGGTGGGGTTATGGTATGGAATGGTATGGGCAGGGTTATGGTATGGGCAGGGTTATGGTATGGGTAGGGTTATGGTATGGTATGGTATGGGTAGGGTTATGGTATGGGTAGGCATAAGCCATCACCTCATGTTTCAGCATGATAATGCACGGCCCCATATTGCAAGGATCTACCCACAATTCCTGGAAGCTGAAAATGTCGCAGTTCTTCCATGGCCTGCATGCTCACCAGACATGTCACCCATTGAGCATGTTTGGGATGCTCTGGATCTACGTGTACGACACTGTGTTCCAGTTTATGCCAATATCCAGCAACTTCGCACAGCCATTGAAGAGGACTGACACCATTCCACAGGCCACAATCAACAGCCTGATCAACTCTATGTGAAGGAGATGTGTCGCGCTGCATGAGGCAAATCCATAGATTAGGGCCTAATGAATTTATTTCAATTGACTGATTTCCTTAAATGAACTGTAACTTAGTAAAATCTTTGAAATTGTTTAATGTTGTGTTTATATTTTTGTTCAGTGTAGATTGAGAATGAGAAGTAAAATAGAATCACATTCCCCGTTCATTAGATTACTTTTCTATCATTATCTTGGTCATAATAATCCATATCATTATCTTGGTCATAATAATCCATATCATTATCTTGGTCATAATAATCCATATCATTATCTTGGTCATAATAATCTGTATCATTATCTTGGTCATAATAATCCATATCATTATCTTGGTCATAATAATCCATATCATTATCTTGGTCATAATAATCCATA
>NW_024061537.1:110850-116502 GCF_016432855.1 Salvelinus namaycush
GAGACATACAGTATGTGAAGGCTGTAGACAGGAGAACCATGTAGTGAGACATACAGTATGTGAAGGCTGTAGACTGGAGAACCATGTAGTGAGACATACAGTATGTGAAGGCTGTAGACTGGAGAACCATGTAGTGAGACATACAGTATGTGAAGGCTGTAGACTGGAGAACCATATAGTGAGACATACAGTATGTGAAGGCTGTAGACAGGAGAACCATGTAGTGAGACATACAGTATGTGAAGGCTGTAGACAGGAGAACCATGTAGTGAGACATACAGTATGTGAAGGCTGTAGACAGGAGAACCATGTCATGAGACATACAGTATGTGAAGGCTGTAGACAGGAGAACCATGTAGTGAGACATACAGTATGTGAAGGCTGTAGGGAGGAGAACCATGTAGTGAGACATACAGTATGTGAAGGCTGTAGACAGGAGAACCATGTAGTGAGACATACAGTATGTGAAGGCTGTAGACAGGAGAACCATGTAGTGAGACATACAGTATGTGAAGGCTGTAGACAGGAGAACCATGTAGTGAGACATACAGTATGTGAAGGCTGTAGACAGGAGAACCATGTAGTGAGACATACAGTATGTGAAGGCTGTAGGGAGGAGAACCATGTAGTGAGACATACAGTATGTGAAGGCTGTAGACTGGAGAACCATGTAGTGAGACATACAGTATGTGAAGGCTGTAGACAGGAGAACCATGTAGTGAGACATACAGTATGTGAAGGCTGTAGACTGGAGAACCATGTAGTGAGACATACAGTATGTGAAGGCTGTAGACTGGAGAACCATGTAGTGAGACATACAGTATGTGAAGGCTGTAGGCAGGAGAACCATGCCAAGACTAAATCAAATCAAACTGTAATGGTCACATACACATGTTGTGAGTGGTATGGTAAATACACATGTTGTGAGTGGTATGGTATGGTAAATACACATGTTGTGAGTGGTATGGTATGGTAAATACACATGTTGTGAGTGGTATGGTATGGTAAATACACATGTTGTGAGTGGTATGGTATGGTAAATACACATGTTGTGAGTGGTATGGTATGGTCACATACACATGTTGTGAGTGGTATGGTATGGTAAATACACATGTAGTGAGTGGTATGGTATGGTAAATACACATGTTGTGAGTGGTATGGTATGGTAAATACACATGTTGTGAGTGGTATGGTATGGTAAATACACATGTTGTGAGTGGTATGGTATGGTAAATACACATGTTGTGAGTGGTATGGTATGGTAAATACACATGTTGTGAGTGGTATGGTATGGTAAATACACATGTTGTGAGTGGTATGGTATGGTAAATACACATGTAGTGAGTGGTATGGTATGGTAAATACACATGTTGTGAGTGGTATGGTATGGTAAATACACATGTTGTGAGTGGTATGGTATGGTAAATACACATGTTGTGAGTGGTATGGTATGGTAAATACACATGTTGTGAGTGGTATGGTATGGTAAATACACATGTAGTGAGTGGTATGGTATGGTAAATACACATGTTGTGAGTGGTATGGTATGGTAAATACACATGTTGTGAGTGGTATGGTATGGTAAATACACATGTTGTGAGTGGTATGGTATGGTAAATACACATGTTGTGAGTGGTATGGTATGGTAAATACACATGTAGTGAGTGGTATGGTATGGTAAATACACATGTTGTGAGTGGTATGGTATGGTAAATACACATGTTGTGAGTGGTATGGTATGGTCACATACACATGTTGTGAGTGGTATGGTATGGTAAATACACATGTAGTGAGTGGTATGGTATGGTAAATACACATGTTGTGAGTGGTATGGTATGGTAAATACACATGTTGTGAGTGGTATGGTATGGTAAATACACATGTTGTGAGTGGTATGGTATGGTAAATACACATGTTGTGAGTGGTATGGTATGGTAAATACACATGTTGTGAGTGGTATGGTATGGCACATACACATGTTGTGAGTGGTATGGTATGGTAAATACACATGTAGTGAGTGGTATGGTATGGTAAATACACATGTAGTGAGTGGTATGGTATGGTAAATACACATGTTGTGAGTGGTATGGTATGGTAAATACACATGTTGTGAGTGGTATGGTATGGTAAATACACATGTTGTGAGTGGTATGGTATGGTAAATACACATGTTGTGAGTGGTATGGTATGGTAAATACACATGTTGTGAGTGGTATGGTATGGCACATACACATGTTGTGAGTGGTATGGTATGGTAAATACACATGTTGTGAGTGGTATGGTATGGTAAATACACATGTTGTGAGTGGTATGGTATGGTAAATACACATGTTGTGAGTGGTATGGTATGGTAAATACACATGTTGTGAGTGGTATGGTATGGTAAATACACATGTTGTGAGTGGTATGGTATGGTAAATACACATGTAGTGAGTGGTATGGTATGGTAAATACACATGTTGTGAGTGGTATGGTATGGTAAATACACATGTTGTGAGTGGTATGGTATGGTAAATACACATGTTGTGAGTGGTATGGTATGGTAAATACACATGTTGTGAGTGGTATGGTAAATACACATGTTGTGAGTGGTATGGTAAATACACATGTTGTGAGTGGTATGGTAAATACACATGTTGTGAGTGGTATGGTATGGTAAATACACATGTTGTGAGTGGTATGGTAAATACACATGTTGTGAGTGGTATGGTATGGCACATACACATGTTGTGAGTGGTATGGTATGGTAAATACACATGTTGTGAGTGGTATGGTATGGTAAATACACATGTTGTGAGTGGTATGGTATGGTAAATACACATGTTGTGAGTGGTATGGTATGGTAAATACACATGTTGTGAGTGGTATGGTATGGTAAATACACATGTTGTGAGTGGTATGGTATGGTAAATACACATGTTGTGAGTGGTATGGTATGGTAAATACACATGTTGTGAGTGGTATGGTATGGTAAATACACATGTTGTGAGTGGTATGGTATGGTAAATACACATGTTGTGAGTGGTATGGTATGGTAAATACACATGTTGTGAGTGGTATGGTATGGTAAATACACATGTTGTGAGTGGTATGGTATGGTAAATACACATGTTGTGAGTGGTATGGTATGGTAAATACACATGTTGTGAGTGGTATGGTATGGTAAATACACATGTTGTGAGTGGTATGGTATGGTAAATACACATGGTTAGCAGATGTTAATGCTTGTGCTTCTAGTTGCGACCGTGCAGTAATATCTAACAAGTCATCTAACAATTTCGCATAGTTTCCTGAGAACGCGAAGCGAGGCGGCCATCACTGTCGGCGCCGGATAACATTGAGTCAAGGGTGGAGTCCCAAATGACGCCCTATTCCCTATGTAGTGCACTACTTTAGACCAGGACCCTATTCCCTTAATAGTGCACTGCTTTAGACCAGGGCCCTATTCCCTATGTAGTGCACTACTTTAGACCAGGACCCTATTCCCTATATAGAGCACTACTTTAGACCAGGACCCTATTCCCTATATAGTGCACTACTTTAGACCAGGGCCCTATTCCCTGTGTAGTGCACTACTTTAGACCAGGACCCTATTCCCTATATAGAGCACTACTTTAGACCAGGGCCCTATTCCCTATGTAGTGCACTACTTTAGACCAGGGCCGTATATAGAGCACTACTTTAGACCAGGGCCCTATTCCCTGTGTAGTGCACTACTTTAGACCAGGACCCTATTCCCTATATAGAGCACTACTTTAGACCAGGGCCCTATTCCCTATATAGTGCACTACTTTAGACCAGGACCCTATTCCCTATATAGTGCACTACTTTAGACCAGGACCCTATTCCCTATATAGTGCACTACTTTAGACCAGGACCCTATTCCCTATATAGAGCACTACTTCAGACCAGGACCCTATTCCCTATATAGAGCACTACTTTAGACCAGGGCCCTATATAGAGCACTACTTTAGACCAGGACCCTATTCCCTATATAGTGCACTACTTTAGACCAGGACCCTATTCCCTATATAGAGCACTACTTTAGACCAGGGCCCTATATAGAGCACTACTTTAGACCAGGACCCTATTCCCTATATAGTGCACTACTTTAGACCAGGGCCCTATTCCCTATGTAGTGCACTACTTTAGACCAGGACCCTATTCCCTATTATAGTGCACTACTTTAGACCAGGACCCTATTCCCTATATAGTGCACTACTTTAGACCAGGACCCTATTCCCTATATAGTGCACTACTTTAGACCAGGGCCCAAGGTGTTGTGTTTTGTGTTGTTGTGGTTACAGTGCATTCTGGGACTATTCGTATCACTTCAAATCAACAGACAGGTTAGTCAATAGAACGGACACACGACAGTCACACACACACACACACACACACACACACACACACACACACACACACACACACACACACACATACATACACACATACACACATACACACATACACACACACACACACACACACACACACACACACACACACACACACACAACACAATAAACCTTCATCAGGACTGTATATTCAGACAAATGTCCTCTTCAGTTTAAACAACTAAGTATTGATCAGTTACAGTTACTGTAGAGTACAAATTGATAATCGATTGATCGTCAACTCCCTCACCTTGACAGCTGGGATTGGCTCTGTCCCACTCAGTGTGTGTGTGTGTGTGTGTGTGTGTGTGTGTGTGTGTGTGTGTGTGTGTGTGTGTGTGTGTGTGTGTGTGTGTGTGTGTGTGTGTGTGCGTGTGTGTGTGTGTGTGTGTGTGTGTGTGTGTGTGTGTGTGTGTGCGTGTGTGTGTGTGTGTGCGTGTGTTTGTGTGTGTTTTGGAATTATCTCATCCTAGATTCAGGACAACTACTGACCATTCCGTCTCCTAGCTACTGACCACTCCGTCTCCCAGCTACTGACCACTCCGTCTCCTAGCTACTGACCGCTCCGTCTCCTAGCTACTGACCACTCCGTCTCCCAGCTACTGACCACTCCGTCTCCTAGCTACTGACCTCTCTGTCTCCCAGCTACAGAATCTCCCAACTACTGACCACTCCGTCTCCTAGCTACTGACCTCTCCGTCTCCCAGCTACTGACCTCTCCGTCTCCCAGCTACTGACCACTGTCTCCTAGCTACTGACCACTCCGTCTCCCAACTACTGACCACTCCGTCTCCCAGCTACTGACCACTCCGTCTCCCAGCTACTGACCACTCCGTCTCCCAGCTACTGACCACTCCGTCTCCCAGCTACTGACCACTCCGTATCCTAGCTACAGACCACTCCGTCTCCCAGCTACTGACCACTCCGTCTCCCAGCTACAGACCACTCCGTCTCCCAGCTACAGACCACTCCGTCTCCCAGCTACAGACCACTCCGTCTCCTAGCTACAGACCACTCCGTCTCCTAGCTACTGACCACTCCGTCTCCTAGCTACTGACCACTCCGTCTCCTAGCTACTGACCACTCCGTCTCCTAGCTACTGACCACTCCGTCTCCTAGCTACTGACCACTCCGTCTCCTAGCTCCGTCTCCTATCATGTTGTTGTTGGGGGGAGGTGCTCATTGTGGAAGTGGGGCTGATCATGTTGTTATGGGGGGAGGTGCTCATTGTGGAAGTGGGGCTGATCATGTTGTT
>NW_024061538.1:0-85000 GCF_016432855.1 Salvelinus namaycush
AGGAGGAGGACGAGCGTTACAGTCCCCAGTTATTGCTTCAGACGAGGAGGAGGACGAACGTTACAGTCCCCAGTTATTGCTTCAGACGAGGAGGAGGACGAGCGTTACAGTCCCCAGTTATTGCTTCAGACGAGGAGGAGGACGAGCGTTACAGTCCCCAGTTATTGCTTCAGACGAGGAGGAGGACGAGCGTTACAGTCCCCAGTTATTGCTTCAGACGAGGAGGAGGACGAGCGTTACAGTCCCCAGTTATTGCTTCAGACGAGGAGGAGGACGAGCGTTACAGTCCCCAGTTATTGCTTCAGACGAGGAGGAGGACGAGCGTTACAGTCCCCAGTTATTGCTTCAGACGAGGAGGAGGACGAGCGTTACAGTCCCCAGTTATTGCTTCAGACGAGGAGGAGGACGAGCGTTACAGTCCCCAGTTATTGCTTCAGACGAGGAGGAGGACGAGCGTTACAGTCCCCAGTTATTGCTTCAGACGAGGAGGAGGACGAGCGTTACAGTCCCCAGTTATTGCTTCAGACGAGGAGGAGGACGAGCGTTACAGTCCCCAGTTATTGCCAGTACAGTCGCCAACACGTGGATGCCTTAAAAATTGTGTATTGCACTGTTATTGACACGTTCGTTTTTGAGATACCTTTTACCGCCCCACGCTCCTGCTGAATAGTCCAGAACAGGACCCACCCTCCTGCTGAATAGTCCAGAACAGGACCCACGCTCCTGCTGAATAGTCCAGAACAGGACCCACCCTCCTGCTGAATAGTCCAGAACAGGACCCACCCTCCTGCTGAATAGTCCAGAACAGGACCCACGCTCCTGCTGAATAGTCCAGAACAGGACCCACACTCCTGCTGAATAGTCCAGAACAGGACCCACACTCCTGCTGAATAGTCCAGAACAGGACCCACACTCCTGCTGAATAGTCCAGAACAGGACCCACACTCCTGCTGAATAGTCCAGAACAGGACCCACGCTCCTGCTGAATAGTCCAGAACAGGACACACGCTCCTGCTGAATAGTCCAGAACAGGACCCACCCTCCTGCTGAATAGTCCAGAACAGGACACACACTCCTGCTGAATAGTCCAGAACAGGACCCACGCTCCTGCTGAATAGTCCAGAACAGGACCCACCCTCCTGCTGAATAGTCCAGAACAGGACCCACCCTCCTGCTGAATAGTCCAGAACAGGACACACCCTCCTGCTGAATAGTCCAGAACAGGACACACGCTCCTGCTGAATAGTCCAGAACAGGACCCACCCTCCTGCTGAATAGTCCAGAACAGGACACACGCTCCTGCTGAATAGTCCAGAACAGGACCCACGCTCCTGCTGAATAGTCCAGAACAGGACCCACGCATGTCCGATACAGTTTGGAATACGTAGCATAACCAAGATCTTCGAGTGGTTTCTGGTTTCCCTATAACTCCCCCAAGAGCTCTACTTCCTGAGTCGGCCAGGGCAGATGTTCCGTATAGAAAGGTCATATGTTCATCAATATAAAGACCCACATATTTATAATTGCTAGTAAACTCCAGAATTTCTTCACCAAAACAAAACTGAAGAACTCTTCTCTCAGTACCTGGGTTTCTAAAGTGCATAATCTGTCAGGCTGGTGGGTGTAGCTGGTGTAGAAAGTCAGGCTGGTGGGTGTAGCTGGTGTATAAAGTCAGGCTGGTGGGTGTAGCTGGTGTATAAAGTAAAGGCTGGTGGGTGTAGCTGGTATATAAAGTCAGGCTGGTGGGTGTAGCTGGTGTATAAAGTCAGGCTGGTGGGTGTAGCTGGTGTATAAAGTCAGGCGGATACTTAGTATGTAATCATGTCTTACTCCCTATAGGAGGATACTTAGCATGTCATCATCATGTCTTACTCCCTATAGGAGGATACTTAGCATGTCATCATCATGTCTTACTGTCTATGTCTTACTCCCTATAGGAGGATACTTAGCATGTCCTCATCATGTCTTACTCACTATAGGAGGATACTTAGCATGTCCTCATCATGTCTTACTCCCTATAGGATGATACTTAGCATGTTATCATCATGTCTTACTGTCTATAGGAGGATACTTAGCATGTCATCATCATGTCTTACTCCCTATAGGAGGATACTTAGCATGTCATCATCATGTCTTACTGTCTATAGGGGGATACTTAGCATGTTATCATCATGTCTTACTCCCTATAGGAGGATACTTAGCATGTCATCATCATGTCTTACTCCCTATAGGAGGATACTTAGCATGTCATCATCATGTCTTACTCCCTATAGGAGGATACTTAGCATGTCCTCATCATGTCTTACTCCCTATAGGATGATACTTAGCTTGTCTTCATCATGTCTTACTCCATATAGGAGGATACTTAGCTTGTCATCATCATGTCTTACTCCCTATAGGAGGATACTTAGCATGTCATCATCATGTCTTACTCCCTATAGGAGGATACTTAGCATGTCATCATCATGTCTTACTGTCTATAGGAGAATACTTAGCATGCCATCATCATGTCTTACTCCCTATAGGAGGATACTTAGCATGTCATCATCATGTCTTACTCCCTATAGGAGGATACTTAGCATGTCATCATCATGTCTTACTCTATATAGGGGGATACTTAGCATGTCATCATCATGTCTTACTCCCTATAGGAGGATACTTAGCATGTCCTCATCATGTCTTACTCCCTATAGGAGGATACTTAGCATGCCATCATCATGTCTTACTGTCTATAGGAGGATACTTAGCATGTCATCATCATGGCTTACTGTCTATAGGAGAATACTTAGCATGTTATCATCATGTCTTACTCCCTATAGGAGGATACTTAGCATGTCATCATCATGTCTTACTCCCTATAGGGGGATAATTAGCATGTCCTCATCATGTCTTACTCCCTATAGGAGGATACTTAGCATGTCATCATCATGTCTTACTCCCTATAGGAGGATACTTAGCATGTCCTCATCATGTCTTACTCCCTATAGGAGGATACTTAGCATGTCATCATCATGTCTTACTCCTTATAGGAGGATACTTAGCATGTCATCATCATGTCTTACTCCCTATAGGAGGATACTTAGCATGTCATTATCATGTCTTACTCCCTATAGGAGGATACTTAGCATGTCCTCATAATGTCTTACTCCCAATAGGACGATACTTAGCTTGTCCTCATCATGTCTTACTCCATATAGGAGGATACTTAGCTTGTCATCATCATGTCTTACTCCCTATAGGAGGATACTTAGCATGTAATCATGTCTTACTCCCTATAGGAGGATACTTAGCATGTCATCATCATGTCTTACTCCCTATAGGAGGATACTTAGCATGTCATCATCATGTCTTACTCCCTATAGGAGGATACTTAGCATGTCATCATCGTGTCTTACTGTCTATAGGAGGATACTTAGCATGTTATCATCATGTCTTACTCCCTATAGGAGGATACTTAGCATGTTATCATCATGTCTTACTCCCTATAGGAGGATACTTAGCATGTCATCATCATATCTTACTCCCTATAGGAGGATACTTAGCATGTCATCATCATGTCTTACTCCCTATAGGAGGATACTTAGCATGTCCTCATCATGTCTTACTCCCTATAGGATGATACTTAGCTTGTCCTCATCATGTCTTACTCCATATAGGAGGATACTTAGCTTGTCATCATCATGTCTTACTCCCTATAGGAGGAAACTTAGCATGTCATCATCATGTCTTACTCCCTATAGGAGGATACTTAGCATGTCATCATCATGTCTTACTCCCTATAGGAGGATACTTAGCATGTCATCATCATGTCTTACTCCCTATAGGAGGATACTTAGCATGTCATCATCATGTCTTACTCCCTATAGGAGGATACTTAGCATGTCCTCATCATGTCTTACTCCCTATAGGAGGATACTTAGCATGTCATCATCATGTCTTACTCCCTATAGGAGGATACTTAGCATGTTATCATCGTGTCTTACTCCCTATAGGAGGATACTTAGCATGTCATCATCATATCTTACTCCCTATAGGAGAATATTTAGCATGTCATCATCATGTCTTACTGTCTATAGGATGATACTTATGATGTCATCATCATGTCTTACTCCCTATAGGAGGATACTTAGCATGTCCTCATCATGTCTTACTCCCTATAGGAGGATACTTAGCATGTCCTCATCATGTCTTACTGTCTATAGGAGGATACTTAGCATGTCATCATCATCATGTCTTACTCCCTATAGGAGGATACTTAGCATGTCCTCATCATGTCTTACTCCCTATAGGAGGATACTTAGCATGTCATCATCATGTCTTACTCCCTATAGGAGGATACTAACATGTCATCATCATGTCTTACTCCCTATAGGAGGATACTTAGCATGTCATCATCATGTCTTACTCCCTATAGGAGGATACTTAGCATGTCATCATCATGTCTTACTCCCTATAGGAGGATACTTAGCATGTCATCATCATGTCTTACTGTCTATAGGAGAATACTTAGCATGCCATCATCATGTCTTACTCCCTATAGGAGGATACTTAGCATGTCATCATCATGTCTTACTCCCTATAGGAGGATACTTAGCATGTCATCATCATGTCTTACTCTATATAGGGGGATACTTAGCATGTCATCATCATGTCTTACTCCCTATAGGAGGATACTTAGCATGTCCTCATCATGTCTTACTCCCTATAGGAGGATACTTAGCATGCCATCATCATGTCTTACTGTCTATAGGAGGATACTTAGCATGTCATCATCATGTCTTACTCCCTATAGGAGGATACTTAGCATGTCATCATCATGTCTTACTCCCTATAGGAGGATACTTAGCATGTCATCATCATGTCTTACTCCCTATAGGAGGATACTTAGCATGTCCTCATCATGTCTTACTCCCTATAGGAGGATACTTAGCATGTCATCATCATGTCTTACTCCCTATAGGAGGATACTTAGCATGTTATCATCGTGTCTTACTCCCTATAGGAGGATACTTAGCATGTCATCATCATATCTTACTCCCTATAGGAGAATATTTAGCATGTCATCATCATGTCTTACTGTCTATAGGATGATACTTATGATGTCATCATCATGTCTTACTCCCTATAGGAGGATACTTAGCATGTCCTCATCATGTCTTACTCCCTATAGGAGGATACTTAGCATGTCCTCATCATGTCTTACTGTCTATAGGAGGATACTTAGCATGTCATCATCATCATGTCTTACTCCCTATAGGAGGATACTTAGCATGTCCTCATCATGTCTTACTCCCTATAGGAGGATACTTAGCATGTCATCATCATGTCTTACTCCCTATAGGAGGATACTTAGCATGTCATCATCATCATGTCTTACTCCCTATAGGAGGATACTTAGCATGTCCTCATCATGTCTTACTCCCTATAGGAGGATACTTAGCATGTCATCATCATGTCTTACTCCCTATAGGAGGATACTAACATGTCATCATCATGTCTTACTCCCTATAGGAGGATACTTAGCATGTCATCATCATGTCTTACTCCCTATAGGAGGATACTTAGCATGTCATCATCATGTCTTACTCCCTATAGGAGGATACTTAGCATGTCATCATCATGTCTTACTGTCTATAGGAGAATACTTAGCATGCCATCATCATGTCTTACTCCCTATAGGAGGATACTTAGCATGTCATCATCATGTCTTACTCCCTATAGGAGGATACTTAGCATGTCATCATCATGTCTTACTCTATATAGGGGGATACTTAGCATGTCATCATCATGTCTTACTCCCTATAGGAGGATACTTAGCATGTCCTCATCATGTCTTACTCCCTATAGGAGGATACTTAGCATGCCATCATCATGTCTTACTGTATATAGGAGGATACTTAGCATGTCATCATCATGTCTTACTCCCTATAGGAGGATACTTAGCATGTCATCATCATGTCTTACTCCCTATAGGAGGATACTTAGCATGTCATCATCATGTCTTACTCCCTATAGGAGGATACTTAGCATGTCCTCATCATGTCTTACTCCCTATAGGAGGATACTTAGCATGTCATCATCATGTCTTACTCCCTATAGGAGGATACTTAGCATGTTATCATCGTGTCTTACTCCCTATAGGAGGATACTTAGCATGTCATCATCATATCTTACTCCCTATAGGAGAATATTTAGCATGTCATCATCATGTCTTACTGTCTATAGGATGATACTTATGATGTCATCATCATGTCTTACTCCCTATAGGAGGATACTTAGCATGTCCTCATCATGTCTTACTCCCTATAGGAGGATACTTAGCATGTCCTCATCATGTCTTACTGTCTATAGGAGGATACTTAGCATGTCATCATCATCATGTCTTACTCCCTATAGGAGGATACTTAGCATGTCCTCATCATGTCTTACTCCCTATAGGAGGATACTTAGCATGTCATCATCATGTCTTACTCCCTATAGGAGGATACTAACATGTCATCATCATGTCTTACTCCCTATAGGAGGATACTTAGCATGTCATCATCATGTCTTACTCCCTATAGGAGGATACTTAGCATGTCATCATCATGTCTTACTCCCTATAGGAGGATACTTAGCATGTCATCATAATGTCTTACTCCCTATAGGAGGATACTTAGCATGTCATCATCATGTCTTACTCCCTATAGGAGGATACTTAGCATGTCATCATCATGTCTTACTCCCTATAGGAGGATACTTAGCATGTCATCATCATGTCGTACTCCCTATAGGAGGATACTTAGCATGTCATCATCATGTCTTACTCCCTATAGGAGGATACTTAGCATGTCATCATAATGTCTTACTCCCTATAGGAGGATACTTAGCATGTCATCATCATGTCTTACCCCATATAGGAGGATACTTAGCATGTCATCATCATGTCTTACTCCCTATAGGAGGATACTTAGCATGTCATCATCATGTCTTACTCCCTATAGGAGGATACTTAGCATGTCATCATCATGTCTTACTCCCTATAGGAGGATACTTAGCATGTCATCATCATGTCTTACTCCCTATAGGAGGATACTTAGCATGTCATCATCATGTCTTACTCCCTATAGGAGGATACTTAGCATGTCATCATAATGTCTTACTCCCTATAGGAGGATACGTTGCATGTCATCATCATGTCTTACTGTCTATAGGAGGATACTTAGCATGTCATCATCATGTCTTACTGTCTATAGGAGGATACTTAGCTTGTCATCATCATGTCTTACTCCCTATAGGAGGATACTTAGCATGTTATCACCGTGTCTTACTCCCTATAGGAGGATACTTAGCATGTTATCATCGTGTCTTACTCCCTATAGGAGGATACTTAGCATGTCATCATCATATCTTACTCCCTATAGGAGAATATTTAGCATGTCATCATCATGTCTTACTGTCTATAGGATGATACTTAGCATGTCATCATCATGTCTTACTCCCTATAGGAGGATACTTAGCATGTCCTCATCATGTCTTACTCCCTATAGGAGGATACTTAGCATGTCATCATCATGTCTTACTCCCTATAGGAGGATACTTAGCATGTCATCATCATGTCTTACTCCCTATAGGAGGATACTTAGCATGTCATCATCATGTCTTACTCCCTATAGGAGGATACTTAGCATGTCCTCATCATGTCTTACTCCCTATAGGATGATACTTAGCTTGTCCTCATCATGTCTTACTCCATATAGGAGGATACTTAGCTTGTCATCATCATGTCTTACTCCATATAGGAGGATACTTAGCATTTAATCATGTCTTACTCCCTATAGGAGGATACTTAGCATGTCATCATCATGTCTTACCCCAAATAGGAGGATACTTAGCATGTCATCATGTCTTACTCCCTATAGGAGGATACTTAGCATGTCATCATCATGTCTTACCCCATATAGGATGATACTTAGCATGTCATCATCATGTCTTACTCCATATAGGAGGATACTTAGCATGTCATCATCATGTCTTACTCCATATAGGAGGATACTTAGCATGTCATCATAAGTAGAGAACTTATAGAGAGAAAGAGATGGAACAGAAGAGGTAGAGAAAGAGGGAATAGTTGGAGAGGAAACTGTGTTTTGACCTTTCCTCTAGAAACGTGTGCAGTGTACAGGATCAACCAATTATTTACTTAGATTTAGGAGCGGACGGCCATACTTTAACCATCATGGCATTTTAATAGTCCACTCTAAACCACTCCTCTCCTTTCCCCCTTCTCTCCATCCATCCCTCCATCCATTCATCCATCCACCCATCCATGAACCCATTCATTCATCCCTCCCTCCCTCCCTCCCTCCCTCCCTCCCTCCCTCCCTCCCTCCCTCCCTCCCTCCCTCCCTCCCTCCCTCCCTGCCTGCCTGCCTGCCTGCCTCCCTCCAGACATCCATCCATCCATCCATCCATCCATGTGTCAGTGCTGCAGTGTGATCTATGCAGTGCTTTAAACAGTGTCAAAATAAGTATTCAGAGGGCTTGCCGAGCGGAGGGAGGAAGGGAGGGAAGGTAAATGATAAAAACGAAATTCAAATACTATTATGAATAATTTTGATCACTCAAAATTGGACATGATTGATTTTACAGCTTGTTACCCTGTTCCTCTTTACACACACAGAGAGATCTGATCAGATGTCTGGTTGTATTTACCTCATTACCCTGTTCCTCTTTACACACAGAGAGATCTGATCAGATGTCTGGTTGTATTTACCTCGTTACCCTGTTCCTCTTTACACACAGAGCTCTGATCAGATGTCTGGTTGTATTTACCTCGTTACCCTGTTCCTCTTTACACACAGAGCTCTGATCAGATGTCTGGTTGTATTTACCTCGTTACCCTGTTCCTCTTTACACACAGAGCTCTGATCAGATGTCTGGTTGTATTTACCTCGTTACCTTGTTCCTCTTTACACACAGAGCTCTGATCAGATGTCTGGTTGTATTTACCTCGTTACCCTGTTCCTCTTTACACACACAGAGAGATCTGATCAGATGTCTGGTTGTATTTACCTCATTACCCTGTTCCTCTTTACACACAGAGCTCTGATCAGATGTCTGGTTGTATTTACCTCATTACCCTGTTCCTCTTTACACACAGAGAGATCTGATCAGATGTCTGGTTGTATTTACCTCGTTACCCTGTTCCTCTTTACACACAGAGCTCTGATCAGATGTCTGGTTGTATTTACCTCGTTACCCTGTTCCTCTTTACACACAGAGCTCTGATCAGATGTCTGGTTGTATTTACCTCGTTACCCTGTTCCTCTTTACACACAGAGATCTGATCAGATGTCTGGTTGTATTTACCTCATTACCTTGTTCCTCTTTACACACAGAGAGATCTGATCAGATGTCTGGTTGTATTTACCACGTTACCCTGTTCCTCTTTACACACACAGAGAGATCTGATCAGATGTCTGGTTGTATTTACCTCATTACCCTGTTCCTCTTTACACACAGAGCTCTGATCAGATGTCTGGTTGTATTTACCTCGTTACCCTGTTCCTCTTTACACACACAGAGAGATCTGATCAGATGTCTGGTTGTATTTACCTCGTTACCCTGTTCCTCTTTACACACAGAGCTCTGATCAGATGTCTGGTTGTATTTACCTCGTTACCCTGTTCCTCTTTACACACAGAGCTCTGATCAGATGTCTGGTTGTATTTACCTCATTACCCTGTTCCTCTTTACACACACAGAGAGATCTGATCAGATGTCTGGTTGTATTTACCTCGTTACCCTGTTCCTCTTTACACACAGAGCTCTGATCAGATGTCTGGTTGTATTTACCTCGTTACCCTGTTCCTCTTTACACACAGAGCTCTGATCAGATGTCTGGTTGTATTTACCTCATTACCCTGTTCCTCTTTACACACACAGAGAGATCTGATCAGATGTCTGGTTGTATTTACCTCGTTACCCTGTTCCTCTTTACACACAGAGCTCTGATCAGATGTCTGGTTGTATTTACCTCATTACCCTGTTCCTCTTTACACACACAGAGAGATCTGATCAGATGTCTGGTTGTATTTACCTCGTTACCCTGTTCCTCTTTACACACAGAGCTCTGATCAGATGTCTGGTTGTATTTACCTCGTTACCCTGTTCCTCTTTACACACAGAGCTCTGATCAGATGTCTGGTTGTATTTACCTCATTACCCTGTTCCTCTTTACACACAGAGAGATCTGATCAGATGTCTGGTTGTATTTACCTCATTACCCTGATCCTCTTTACACACAGAGATCTGATCAGATGTCTGGTTGTATTTACCTCATTACCCTGTTCCTCTTTACACACAGAGAGAGATCTGATCAGATGTCTGGTTGTATTTAAATCAAATCAAATCAAATCAAATTTTATTTGTCACATACACATGGTTAGCAGATGTTAATGCGAGTGTAGCAAAATGCTTGTGCTTCTAGTTCCGACAATGCAGTAATAACCAGCAAGTAATTTAACCTAACAATTCCACAACTACTACCTTATACACACAAGTGTAAAGGGATAAAGAATATGTACATAAAGATATATGAATGAGTGATGGTACAGAACGGCATAGGCAAGATGCAGTAGATGGTATAGAGTACAGTATATACATATGAGACGAGTAATGTAGGGTATGTAAACATAAAGTGGCATAGTTTAAAGTGGCTAGTGATACATGTATTATATAAAGATGGGAAGATGCAGTAGATGATATAGAGTACAGTATATACATATGAGATGAGTAATGTAGGGTATGTAAACATTATATTAAGTGGCATTGTTTAAAGTGGATCGTGGTACATTTTTACATAATTTCCATCAATTCCCATTATTAAAGTGGCTGGAGTTGAGTCAGTATGTTGGCAGCGGCCACTAAATGTTAGTGGTGGCTGTTTAACAGTCTGATGGCCTTGAGATAGAAGCTGTTTTTCAGTCTCTCGGTCCCTGCTTTGATGCACCTGTACTGACCTCGCCTTCTGGATGACAGCGGGGTGAACAGGCAGTGGCTCGGGTGGTTGTTGTCCTTGATGATCTTTATGGCCTTCCTGTGACATCGGGTGGTGTAGGTGTCCTGGAGGGCAGGTAGTTTGCCCCCGGTGATGCGTTGTGCAGACCTCACTACCCTCTGGAGAGCCTTACGGTTGTGGGCGGAGCAGTTGCCGTACCAGGCGGTGATACAGCCCGACAGGATGCTCTCGATTGTGCATCTGTAGAAGTTTGTGAGTGCTTTTGGGTGTTACGGTACAGGGTGTTACGGTACAGAGTCAATGTGGAGGTTATATACAGGGGGGTACTGGTACAGAGTCAATGTGGAGGCTATATACAGGGGGTTACGGTACAGAGTCAGTGTGGAGGTTATATACAGGGTGTTACGGTACAGAGTCAGTGTGGAGGTTATATACAGGGGGGTACGGTACAGAGTCAATGTGGAGGCTATATACAGGGGTTACCGGTACAGAGTCAATGTGGAGGCTATATACAGGGGGTACCGGTACAGAGTCAATGTGGAGGTTATATACAGGGGGTACCGGTACAGAGTCAATGTGGAGGCTATATACAGGGGGTACTGGTACAGAGTCAATGTGGAGGTTATATACAGGGTGTACTGGTACAGAGTCAATGTGGAGGCTATATACAGGGGGTACCGGTACAGAGTCAATGTGGAGGCTATATACAGGGGGTACCGGTACAGAGTCAATGTGGAGGCTATATACAGGGGGGTACTGGTACAGAGTCAATGTGGAGGCTATATACAGGGGGTACCGGTACAGAGTCAGTGTGGAGGCTATATACAGGGGGTACCGGTACAGAGTCAATGTGGAGGCTATATACAGGGGGTACCGGTACAGAGTCAATGTGGAGGCTATATACAGCGTGTTACGGTACAGAGTCAATGTGGAGGCTATATACAGGGTGTTACGGTACAGAGTCAATGTGGAGGCTATATACAGGGGGTACCGGTACAGAGTCAATGTGGAGGCTATATACAGGGGGTACCGGTACAGAGTCAGTGTGGAGGCTATATACAGGGGGTACCGGTACAGAGTCAATGTGGAGGCTATATACAGGGGGTACCGGTACAGAGTCAATGTGGAGGCTATATACAGGGGGTACCGGTACAGAGTCAATGTGGAGGCTATATACTGGGGGTACCGGTACAGAGTCAATGTGGAGGTTATATACAGGGGGTACCGGTACAGAGTCAATGTGGAGGCTATATACAGGGGGTACCGGTACAGAGTCAATGTGGAGGCTATATACAGGGGGTACCGGTACAGAGTCAATGTGGAGGCTATATACAGGGGGTACCTGTACAGAGTCAATGTGGAGGCTATATACAGGTTAGTAATGAGGCTATATACAGGGGGTACCTGTACTGAGTCAATGTGCGGGGGTACAGGTTAGTAATGAGGCTATATACCGGGGGGTACCGGTACTGAGTCAATGTGTGGGGGTACAGGTTAGTAATGAGGCTATATACAGGGGGTACCGGTACTGAGTCAATGTGTGGGGGTACAGGTTTGTAATGAGGCTATATACAGGGGGTACCGGTACCGAGTCAATTTGCGGGGGTACAGGTTAGTTGAGGTAATTTGTACATGTAGTGTGGGTAAAGTGACTATGCATAGATATTAACCAGCGAGTAGTAGCAGTGTAAAAACAATGGGGGGGGGTCAATGTAAATATTCCAGTGGCCATTTGATTAATTGTTCAGCAGTCTTATGGGGTAGAAGCTGTTAATTAAATCCTCTTAAGGATCCGCTCCTTTTTTTCCATTTTCGCCTAAAATTACATGCCCAAATCTAACTGCCTGAAGCAAGGATATGCATATTCTTGATACCATTTGAAAGGAAACACTTCGAAGTTTATGGAAATGTTGGAGAATGTTACACAACAGATCTGGCAAAAGATAATACAAAGAAAAAAACAACCATTCTTTGGTATTATCTTTGAAATGGAAGAGAAAGGCCATAATGTATTATTCCAGGCAAAGTGCAATTTAGATTGTGCAAAGTGTTAGACTGATCCAATGAACCGTTGCATTTCTGTTCAACATTTTGTATCAAGACCGCCCAAATGTGCCTAATTTGTTTATTTATAACTTTTCATGTTCAAAATTGTGCACTCTCCTCAATCAGTAGCATGGTATTCTATCACTGTAATAGCTACTGTAAATTGGACAGTGCAGTTAGATTAACAAGAATTTAAGCTTTCTGCCAATATCAGATATATCTATGTCCTGGGAAATGTTCTTGTTACTTACAACATCATGCTAATCACAATAGCCTACATTAGCTCAACCGTTACGATGAAGTTAAGGAGCCGTTTGAACCTAGACTTGGCGCTCCGGTATCGTGTTATTTCATAGCTGTGATGTCTTCACTATTTTTCAACAATGTAGAAACATCCTGGAATGAGTAGGTGTGTCCAAACTTTTGACTGGTACTTGCTTAATTAATTTGATTAATATTATGGTGTTTCTATTCCATGAAAAACAAAAAACTCTCTGGGTAAATTCAGACCGTTTTGCTCTCGGAGCGCACACTGGATGTTCGGGCCGAGGCAGTCAAGCACCCAAGCTAATGTTGGCTAGCTTGCTAGCTACTTCCAGACACACTCACCCTAGCAGAGCTGGTTAGGAAGTTTTGTGCTGCTGTGCTGCTGGAAAGAATTTAGTTATGCTTTTTTTGCCGAAGTTTACTGACACCGGCCATATTCAACGGGTGTTGATCACTAGTAAATTCCTTATTATGCTCTCTGGTACTCAGACGAGAGTGCTCTGAAATCGGAGTAGACAGCCAGAGCGAATATACGAAATTACCCAAATGTCCATTGAGAAAGCAAACCGACTATACCATTTAACTAAGCTAAGAATGACGGGAATAATCAAGTCAATAACGTTGGGTAGTTAGATATCCTATAATTAATATACTGTCAAGTTTGACTTATAACTACTAACGTTAGGTAGTTAACTAACATAATATACATACTGCTCTAATGATATGCTATGTGGTTCATAAGGACAGCGTAGCTAACATACCGGTCCATACTGCTGTAATGATATGCTATGTGGTTCAAAAGGACAGTGTAGCTAACATACCGGTCCATCCTGCTGTAATGATATGCTATGTGGTTCATAAGGACAGTGTAGCTAACATACCGGTACATACTGCTGTAATGATATGCTATGTGGTTCATAAGGACAGTGTAGCTAACATACCGGTCCATACTGCTGTAATAATATGCTATGTGGTTCATAAGGACAGCGTAGCTAACATACCGGTACATACTGCTGTAATGATATGCTATGTGGTTCATAAGGACAGTGTAGCTAACATACCGGTCCAAACTGCTGTAATGATATGCTATGTGGTTCATAAGGACAGTGTAGCTAACATACCGGTCCATACTGCTGTAATGATATGCTATGTGGTTCATAAGGACAGTGTAGCTAACATACCGGTCCATACTGCTGTAATGATATGCTATGTGGTTCATAAGGACAGCGTAGCTAACATACCGGTACATACTGCTGTAATGATATGCTATGTGGTTCATAAGGACAGCGTAGCTAACATACCGGTCCATACTGCTGTAATGATATGCTATGTGGTTCATAAGGACAGCGTAGCTAACATACCGGTCCATACTGCTGTAATGATATGCTATGTGGTTCATAAGGACAGTGTAGCTAACATACCGGTCCATACTGCTGTAATGATATGCTATGTGGTTCATAAGGACAGCGTAGCTAACATACCGGTCCATACTGCTGTAATGATATGCTATGTGGTTCATAAGGACAGCGTAGCTAACATACCGGTCCATACTGCTGTAATGATATGTTATGTGGTTCATAAGGACAGCGTAGCTAACATACCGGTACATACTGCTGTAATGATATGTTATGTGGTTCATAAGGACAGTGTAGCTAACATACCGGTCCATCCTGCTGTAATGATATGCTATGTGGTTCATAAGGACAGTGTAGCTAGCTAACATACCGGTCCATACTGCTGTAATGATATGCTATGTGGTTCATAAGGACAGTGTAGCTAACATACTGGTCCATACTGCTGTAATGATATGCTATGTGGTTCATAAGGACAGCGTAGCTAACATACCGGTACATACTGCTGTAATGATATGCTATGTGGTTCATAAGGACAGCGTAGCTAACATACCGGTCCATACTGCTGTAATGATATGCTATGTGGTTCATAAGGACAGCGTAGCTAACATACCGGTCCATACTGCTGTAATGATATGCTATGTGGTTCATAAGGACAGTGTAGCTAACATACCGGTCCATACTGCTGTAATGATATGCTATGTGGTTCATAAGGACAGCGTAGCTAACATACCGGTACATACTGCTGTAATGATATGCTATGTGGTTCATAAGGACAGCGTAGCTAACATACCGGTACATACTGCTGTAATGATATGCTATGTGGTTCATAAGGACAGCGTAGCTAACATACCGGTCCATACTGCTGTAATGATATGCTATGTGGTTCATAAGGACAGTGTAGTTAACATACCGGTACATACTGCTGTAATGATATGCTATGTGGTTCATAAGGACAGTGTAGCTAACATTCCAGTGCATACTGCTGTAATGATATGCTATGTGGTTCATAAGGACAGTGTAGCTAACATACCGGTCCATACTGCTGTAATGATATGCTATGTGGTTCATAAGGACAGTGTAGCTAGCTAACATACCGGTCCATACTGCTGTAATGATATGCTATGTGGTTCATAAGGACAGTGTAGCTAGCTAACATACCGGTCCATACTGCTGTAATGATATGTTATGTGGTTCATAAGGACAGCGTAGCTAACATACCGGTCCATACTGCTGTAATGATATGCTATGTGATTCATAAGGACAGCGTAGCTAACAAACTGTTAGCCAACATAACGTGTAAGGTAACTTCTTTGAAAAGTCAGTACTTTATTACATTGAGTAGCAAGCTAAAGAGAGGACGCGCTCTATCGTCTCTGCGGCTTGATCATGCTTTGGTGCACTGTCGATAGTGTGCTGGACTTCGGGCAAGAAGGTTGATGGTTCGAAACCCGCTCCCTGCTCGCTTCATTTGAAGTCGTGCACAATTATCAGTGTATTATTTGGTTTATATTGCCCATTCATTGTCAGTTAGAGACACAGTAGTGCCTTGGGACCCAAAAGCATACAAATCATGACAAAAACAAAGTGATTAACCAGTCATAACTAGCCCATGGCAATGCAGATTACACAGATTACACAAATCGAAAAAGTTATTTGAACTTTTTTTATTCTTTCTTATTCGTAGACAAATTTTCAATGATGTATTGGACTTGTTCTTCATCGACTGGTAATACATAAATAATGAAGCCGGTTAATAGGTTATTAAACATTTCACTTTTAATTCCAATGTTTTTTTTTCAAGATACAACATTGTCATCGTTGGCGGTATAGATGGATTTTCAAGGAAGGTGAGTATATTATTTTGTATACATATTGCATATTTCCCATCACCTAATGAACCACCACAATACCAGTCTGGTGTTCAGCTCTCTGTGCTGTATTGACGTGTCCTGAAAATGACATCTGCTGCTTTAGATTGAACGGTCATATCTCAGTTATTGTTTTCATATCTACAAAAAATAAGCTATTTTCTTTACTTTCAGAGAGCGAGCTGATCAAGGGGTCGAAAATGTAGATATTGCCAGATGTTCACTGTCTGAGGAACAGGCCGTGGAAGCTTTATTGCTGACAAAAGTGTCCATAACCAGAAGTAATTAAACTGTTCCGTGTTCTTTTTCTCCATCTCTGCCTGTCTTGTTGTACATGGAACCTGTCTGGAGGAAGAAGGATACCTTGACCTGTCGAATTCTATCCACCTCTTCTGTGTGGGAAAATGTGTTCCTACCTCGTCTGTGGGCAGATCTGCAGCATTTCACAGAGAGTTGGAATAATCACCCTTCAAGTACAGAGGTGAACCTGACACCTCACCAGCTGTGGCATATCGGAATGCTCCAAACACCTGGGCACATTTTTGTTTTTGCCTTAGCACTACACAGCTGATTCAAATGATCAAGTCATCATCAAGCTTCAAGTGGTATTTATGTCTACTAATGACATTATCTTCTATTGTTTGTCCTCATGTGTCTGTTTTTCAGCATAACGTACTCTGTAGCCACTTAGTGTGGACACCAGGTGAGACCACCACACACCCATAACAGTCTCTCTCCTTCACTTCATCCCTCTCCCCCTTCTCCCTCAATCCTCTAGGTTATATCAGCTGTTTTGGTGAACCCCTCCCGCATCTGACCTGGCTGACACAGAGGGCACAGCATGATCAGGGGTGAGAGGTCTGGTCAACAGGAAGTAATATTAAAAACAACCTGAGGATTGATTATAAAATACATTTGACATGTTTCTACGACCATTACGGATACTTTTTGGAATTTTCGTCGAACAGAACGAGGCTTTGGTTTTCTGAACATAACGCGCAACCCAAATGGCGTTTTTTTGTTATAAAAGTAATATTTATCGAACAAAAATAACATTTGTTGTGTAACTGGGAGTCTCGTGAGTGCAAACATCTGCAGATTATCAAAGGTAAGCGATTCATTTTATTGCTTTTCTGACTTTCGTGACCATGCTAATTTGGGGCTACCAGGGACTGGTGGCTCGCGTCACATTTGTCATTGGAACCACTCAATATGATTGGTCATATAAAAACCTTGGGAGCCAAATGCATAATGAGTGCTCTAACTCCCCCTGGTGGTAGTCTGGAACAATGAAGCAGTGACGCTGGGTATCTCTAACTCCCCCTTGTGGTGGTCTGGAACAATGAAGCAGTGACGCTGGGTACCTCTAACTCCCCCTGGTGGTGGTCTGGAGCAATGAAGCCTTGACGGTACCTCTAAGTCCCGCGGTGTAAGCGTACAACTTTTAAAGGAGGAACCACTATATAGAGGTACTGGATGTCAGGAAGCTTGGCCCCAGTGATGTACTGAGCTGTATACACTACCCTCTGTTGTTCCTTACGTCAGATGCCGAGCATTGCCGTACCAGACGGTGATGCAACCGGTCAGGATGCCCTTGATGGTGCAGCTATAAAACTTTTTGAGGATCTGGGGACCCATGCCAAATCTTTTTATGCTCCTGAGGGGCAAAAGCCGTTGTTGAGCCCTCTTTGCCAGCTTTCTTGGTGTGTTTGGACCATGATAGTTTGTTGGAGATGTGGACACCAAGGAACTTGAAACTCTTGACACGCTCCACTACAGCCCCGTTGATATGAATGGGGGCCTGTTCGGCTGTCACGACTTCCGCCGAAATCGGTCCCTCTCTTTGTCCGGGCGGCGTTCGGCGGTCGACGTCACCGGCCTTCTAGCCTTCGCCGATCCACTTTTCATTTTCCATTTGTTTTGTGTTCATTTTACACACCTGGTTTCAATTCCCCAATTACATGTTCATTATTTAACCCTCTGTTTTCCCCATGGTTTTTGTGTGTGTTTGTTTTATGTATTTTGGTCCTTTTGTGTGGGCTTGGTATTACTACATGTATTTGGTAAATTTGAGTAAAGTTACTTTTATTACTCATCTCTGCTGTCCTGCGCCTGACTCCTCTGCACCAGCTACACCCAGACCTTTTACATTGGCCCACCTTTTCCTGTCGTCCACGATCATCTCCTTTGTCTTGATCACGTTGTGGGAGAGGTTGTCCTGGCACTCTGAGCTCCTCCCTATAGGCGGTCTCATCGTTGTGGGAGAGGTTGTCCTGGCACTCTGAGCTCCTCCCTATAGGCGGTCTCATCGTTGTGGGAGAGGTTGTCCTGGCACTCTGAGCTCCTCCCTATAGGCGGTCTCATCGTTGTGGGAGAGGTTGTCCTGGCACTCTGAGCTCCTCCCTATAGGCGGTCTCATCGTTGTGGGAGAGGTTGTCCTGGCACTCTGAGCTCCTCCCTATAGGCGGTCTCATCGTTGTGGGAGAGGTTGTCCTGGCACTCTGAGCTCCTCCCTATAGGCGGTCTCATCGTTGTGGGAGAGGTTGTCCTGGCACTCTGAGCTCCTCCCTATAGGCGGTCTCATCGTTGTGGGAGAGGTTGTCCTGGCACTCTGAGCTCCTCCCTATAGGCGGTCTCATCGTTGAGGGAGAGGTTGTCCTGGCACTCTGAGCTCCTCCCTATAGGCGGTCTCATCGTTGAGGGAGAGGTTGTCCTGGCACTCTGAGCTCCTCCCTATAGGCGGTCTCATCGTTGTGGGAGAGGTTGTCCTGGCACTCTGAGCTCCTCCCTATAGGCGGTCTCATCGTTGTGGGAGAGGTTGTCCTGGCACTCTGAGCTCCTCCCTATAGGCGGTCTCATCGTTGTGGGAGAGGTTGTCCTGGCACTCTGAGCTCCTCCCTATAGGCGGTCTCATCGTTGTGGGAGAGGTTGTCCTGGCACTCTGAGCTCCTCCCTATAGGCGGTCTCATCGTTGTGGGAGAGGTTGTCCTGGCACTCTGAGCTCCTCCCTATAGGCGGTCTCATCGTTGAGGGAGAGGTTGTCCTGGCACTCTGAGCTCCTCCCTATAGGCGGTCTCATCGTTGAGGGAGAGGTTGTCCTGGCACTCTGAGCTCCTCCCTATAGGCGGTCTCATCGTTGAGGGAGAGGTTGTCCTGGCACTCTGAGCTCCTCCCTATAGGCGGTCTCATCGTTGAGGGAGAGGTTGTCCTGGCACTCTGAGCTCCTCCCTATAGGCGTTGTCATTGCTGTGATCAGTATCACCACTATTGTGTCGTCAGCAAACTTAATGATGATGTTGGAGTCGTGTTTGGCCACACAGTCGTGGGGGAACAGGGAGTACAGGAGGGGACTAAGCATGCACCCCTGAGGGGTCTTAGTGTTGAGGATCAATGTGTCAGATGTATTGTTGCCTACCCTTACCACCTAGAGAATAAAAGGCATTTAGCCCATCTGGTAGGCTCGCGTCACTGGGCATCTAGCGGCTGAGTTTCCCTTTGCAGTCCATAATAGTTTGCAAGCCCTGCCACATACGACAAGCGTCAGAGCCAGTTTAGTAGGATTCGTAGTCCTGTATTGAAGCTTTGCCTGTTTAATAGTTCGTCTGAGGGCATAGTAGGATTTCTTAGAAGCGTCCGGATTAGTGTCCAACTCCTTGAAAGTGGCAGCTCGGTCGTCAATGCACATATTGATGATGCCGGTGACTGAGGTGGTATACTCCTCAATGCCATTGGATGAATCCCGGAACATTTTCCAGTCTGTGCTAGAAAAACAGTCATTCGCGTCATCTGACCATTTCCATATTAAGCACTATTAAGTACTTCCTGTTTTAGTTTTTGCTGTAAGCAGGAATCAGGAGGATAGAATTATGGTCAGATTTTCCAAATGGAGGGCAGGAGAGTTTTGTACGCGTCTCTGTGTGTGGAGTAAAGGTGGTCTAGAGTTTGTTTTCCTCTGGTTGCACATGTGACATGCTGGTAGAAATGAGGTAAAACAGATTTAAGTTTGCCTGCATTAAAGTCCCCGGCCACTAGGAGCACCACTTCTGGATGAGCACTTTATTGTTTGCTTATGGCCGTATACAACTCATTGGGTGTGGTCTTATTGCCAGCGTAGGTTTGTGGTGGTAAATAGACGGCTAAAAATAATATAGGTGAGGACACTCTTGGTAGATAGCGTGGTCTACAGCTTATCATGAGGTACTCTACCTCAGGCAACCAATACCTTAAGACTTCTTTAATATTAGACATCACGCACCAGCTGTTACTGACAAATAGACAAACTCCCCACCCCTCATCTTACCAGACGTAGCTGTTCTGTCCTGCCAATGCATGGAAAACCCAGCCAACTGTATATTATCCGTGTCGTCATTCAGCCACGACTCAGTGAAACATAAGATATTACCGTTTTTTGTGTCACGTTTAAAGTCTAGAACAGAGCTTATCCAGTTTATTCTCCAGTGATGGCACGTTGGCTAATAGAAAGTATGGTAGAGGCGGGTTACCAACTCGCTGATAAATTCTCACAAGGCACCCTGATCTCTACCTGTACTTCCTTATTTTCTTCAAGCAAAGAATTAGACCTTGTCTGGGAGCAACATTATATTCTTCTCGTCCGACTCATTAAAGAAAAAATCTTTGTCCTGTTCGCGGTGAGTAATCATTGTTCTGATATCCAGAAGCTCTTTTCGGTCATAAGAGACGTACACAATAAGTTTCAAAAAATGTGAAAAAACACACAAAGTAGCGCAATTGGTTAGGAGCCCGAAAAACGACAGCCATCCCCTCCGGCTATCCTCTCTCGTTCTATCAGAGTAAAGATGTGTACTCGTTCTAACCTAGTCATTCTCTGATGTTCTCTCCTTCTGTCTTTTTCTAAATCTCTTGTTCTCTCGTTGTCTCAGAGAGAAGATGTGTCTGTATGATACAGAGTTCCTGGAGCGGTTTGTTGAGGTTCTACTGCAGACTGGGAAGCTACCCGAGAAAGACAGAGTTCTCTGAAACACACACACGCGCGCACACACACACACACACACACACACACACACACACACACACACACACACACACACACACACACACACACACACACACACACACACACACACACACACACACACACACACACACACACACACACACACACACACACACACATACAGAGATAAGGGGTAGGAAGAGAGAGAGGTAGAGGTCGAGAAGAGAGTTGATGGGTAGAAAGAGAGAGAGGTCGAGAAGAGAGTTGATGGGTAGAAAGAGAGGTAGAGATAGAGAAGAGAGTTGAGGGGTAAAACACTATTCTCTTCTTGGTGTGGTTTCCTGTCTCTAAAGCTCATGAATACTGTGACGGTGTTACGAGTTCTGTTTAGTGTGGAGAAGGAAGCCTTTATTTTGGTGTTGTTTAGTCTCTCTAAAGATCATGAACACTAGCAGCGTTATTAAAGTGTCATTTGACAAATACAGAAAAGAAAAACCCATTGTGGACCACTGAAACTGAGTTGAGGCACTAAAAACAAATCTGTCAAATGTGGAAAAGTATTTCCTTTAGCGTCATCTATAATACATTATATAATCTATACAGTATTTCCTTTAGCATCATCTATAATACATTATATAATCTATAAAACATTACATCATCTATAATACATTATATAATCTATAAAACATTATATCATCTATAATACATTACATCATCTACACAGTATTGGTACATGACATCATCTACACAGTATTGGTACATTACATCATCTACACAGTATTGGTACATGACATCATCTACACAGTATTGGTACATTACATCATCTACACAGTATTGGTACATTACATCAGGTATAATACATTATATAATCTATAATACATTATGTAATCTATAATACATTACATCATCTGTACAGTATTGGTACATTACATCATCTATAATACATTATATACATTTACATTACATTTAAGTCATTTAGCAGACGCTCTTATCCAGAGCGACTTACAAGTTGGTGCATTCACCTTATGATATCCAGTGGAACAACCACTTTACAATAGTGCATCTAACTCTTTTAAGGGGGGGGGGGGGGGTTAGAAGGATTACTTTATCCTATCCTAGGTATTCCTTAAAGAGGTGGGGTTTCAGGTGTCTCCGGAAGGTGGTGATTGACTCCGCTGACCTGGCGTCGTGAGGGAGTTTGTTCCACCATTGGGGTGCCAGAGCAGCGAACAGTTTTGACTGGGCTGAGCGGGAACTGTACTTCCTCAGAGGTAGGGAGGCGAGCAGGCCAGAGGTGGATGAACGCAGTGCCCTTGTTTGGGTGTAGGGCCTGATCAGAGCCTGAAGGTACGGAGGTGCCGTTCCCCTCACAGCTCCGTAGGCAAGCACCATGGTCTTGTAGCGGATGCGAGCTTCAACTGGAAGCCAGTGGAGAGAGCGGAGGAGCGGGGTGACGTGAGAGAACTTGGGAAGGTTGAACACCAGACGGGCTGCGGCGTTCTGGATGAGTTGTAGGGGTTTAATGGCACAGGCAGGGAGTCCAGCCAACAGCGAGTTGCAGTAATCCAGACGGGAGATGACAAGTGCCTGGATTAGGACCTGCGCCGCTTCCTGTGTGAGGCAGGGTCGTACTCTGCGAATGTTGTAGAGCATGAACCTACAGGAACGGGTCACCGCCTTGATGTTAGTTGAGAACGACAGGGTGTTGTCCAGGATCACGCCAAGGTTCTTAGCGCTCTGGGAGGAGGACACAATGGAGTTGTCAACCGTGATGGCGAGATCATGGAACGGGCAGTCCTTCCCCGGGAGGAAGAGCAGCTCCGTCTTGCCGAGGTTCAGCTTGAGGTGGTGATCCGTCATCCACACTGATATGTCTGCCAGACATGCAGAGATGCCATTCGCCACCTGGTTATCAGAAGGGGGAAAGGAGAAGATTAATTGTGTGTCGTCTGCATAGCAATGATAGGAGAGACCATGTGAGGATATGACAGAGCCAAGTGACTTGGTGTATAGCGAGAATAGGAGAGGGCCTAGAACAGAGCCCTGGGGGACACCAGTGGTGAGAGCACGTGGTGCGGAGACAGATTCTCGCCACGCCACCTGGTAGGAGCGACCTGTCAAAACATATAAAACATTACATCATCTATAATACATTATAAAATCTATACAGTATTTAATTTAGCATCATCTATAATACATTACATCATCTATAATACATTATATAATCTATAAAACATTACATCATCTATAATACATTATATAATCTATACAGTATTTCCTTTAGCATCATCTATAATACATTATATAATCTATAAAACATTACATCATCTATAATACATTATATAATCTATACAGTATTTCATTTAGCATCATCTATAATACATTATATAATCTATAAAACATTATATAATCTATAAAACATTACATCATCTATAATACATTATATAATCTATACAGTATTTAATTTAGCATCATCTATAATACATTATATAATCTATAAAACATTACATCATCTATAATACATTATATAATCTATACAGTATTTCCTTTAGCATCATCTATAATACATTATATAATGTATAAAACATTACATCATCTATAATACATTATATAATCTATACAGTATTTCCTTTAGCATAATCTATAATACATTATATAATCTATAAAACATTACATCATCTATAATACATGATATAATCTATAATACATTACATCATCTACACAGTATTGGTACATTACATCATCTACACAGTATTGGTACATTACATCATCTACACAGTATTGGTACATTACATCAGGTATAATGCATTATATAATCTATAATACATTTCATAAAGCGGGTAGTTTGGTTACTGGATGCTGATTGGCTAAAACAGCATTTAGACGTGTGTATGTGAGACTATGAGGTTTAGGCTTTTCACACTGATACAATTCCGCCTTTTCACCTCGGTTAAATGGCTACATCAACAGTAGTTGGACATGCTGATGTAGAAAAGAAAAGTTCACATTAACTTGAGAGAATCCGAAACGAAAAGAACACTCTGAAACCAAACAAAGTGGGCCCTTACCAGAACACTGTGAAACCAACAAAGTGGGCCCTTACCAGAACACTGTGAAACCAACAAAGTGGGCCCTTACCAGAACACTCTGAAACCAAACAAAGTGGGTCCTTACCAGAACACTGTGAAACCAAACAAAGTGGGCCCTTACCAGAACACTGTGAAACAAAACAAAGTGGGCCCTTACCAGAACACTGTGAAACCAAACAAAGTGGGCCCTTACCAGAACACTGTGAAACCAACAAAGTGGGTCCTTACCAGAACACTGTGAAACCAAACAAAGTGGGCCCTTACCAGAACACTGTGAAATCAACAAAGTGGGTCCTTACCAGAACACTGTGAAACAAAACAAAGTGGGCCCTTACCAGAACACTGTGAAACCAACAAAGTGGGTCCTTACCAGAACACTGTGAAACAAAACAAAGTGGGCCCTTACCAGAACACTGTGAAACCAACAAAGTGGGTCCTTACCAGAACACTGTGAAACCAAACAAAGTGGGTCCTTACCAGAACACTGTGAAACCAACAAAGTGGGTCCTTACCAGAACACTGTGAAACAAAACAAAGTGGGCCCTTACCAGAACACTGTGAAACCAACAAAGTGGGTCCTTACCAGAACACTGTGAAACCAACAAAGTGGGTCCTTACCAGAACACTCTGAAACCAAACAAAGTGGGCCCTTACCAGAACACTGTGAAATCAACAAAGTGGGTCCTTACCAGAACACTGTGAAACAAAACAAAGTGGGCCCTTACCAGAACACTGTGAAACCAACAAAGTGGGTCCTTACCAGAACACTGTGAAACAAAACAAAGTGGGCCCTTACCAGAACACTGTGAAACCAACAAAGTGGGTCCTTACCAGAACACTGTGAAACCAAACAAAGTGGGTCCTTACCAGAACACTGTGAAACCAACAAAGTGGGTCCTTACCAGAACACTGTGAAACCAACAAAGTGGGTCCTTACCAGAACACTGTGAAACAAAACAAAGTGGGCCCTTACCAGAACACTGTGAAACCAACAAAGTGGGTCCTTACCAGAACACTGTGAAACCAACAAAGTGGGTCCTTACCAGAACACTGTGAAACCAAACAAAGTGGGCCCTTACCAGAACACTGTGAAATCAACAAAGTGGGTCCTTACCAGAACACTGTGAAATCAACAAAGTGGGCCCTTACCAGAACACTGTGAAATCAACAAAGTGGGTCCTTACCAGAACACTGTGAAATCAACAAAGTGGGCCCTTACCATAACACTGTGAAACCAACAAAGTGGGCCCTTAGCAGAACACTGTGAAACCAACAAAGTGGGCCCTTACCAGAACACTGTGAAACCAACAAAGTGGGTCCTTACCAGAACACTGTGAAACCAACAAAGTGGGCCCTTACCAGAACACTGTGAAACCAACAAAGTGGGCCCTTACCAGAACACTGTGAAACCAACAAAGTGGGCCTTACCAGAACACTCTGAAACCAACAAAGTGGGCCCTTACCAGAACACTCTGAAACCAACAAAGTGGACCCTTACCTGCTTCACTGACTGGTGGGCAGAAAAAGGGATACAGTGTGAGTTTGGGAATTCAACCAAAACGGAGCTGATCATCTACGGGTCTTGTATGGGTCAGTGAAAAACATCAATGGCGAAGAATTTGGGATTAATGTTAGCAGCTACGCTTGACTCAGAGCTGGTTTGAACCGAGATCCCCCCCCCCCTCTCAGTCTGGCATGGAGTACACAGAAGGACACTGAATTCACAACGGGCAACGATGTGTTTTTCGGCGTAATTAAAAAGTTGAGGGGAGAGGAGCGTGACAAAACTGGCCAACAGTGATCAGATACATATAGTATGTAACTATTGGCTAGCTAGTTAACCCTTGTGTGGTGTTCTGGTCTGTTGGACCCATTTTTTATGTTTAATTAAAGTAAAATTATACAATTAATTATCTTTTCAACCTGAGACTCATTGGCCTTGGCTCATTTTCTGTGAAGAACATTTAAAATAACACATTTTCATTGAGAGCACACTATGCATCCCCCTATACATTTACATTACATATGTGGTTACCAGAGGGTAACAAAAGTGTGGAAAAGTGTGTGTGTAGGTGAAAACAAGTAAAAATGAAACAAAAAGGTTTGCTGTTTGCCTTCACTCTGCCTTCCTCCTCTACGGACCTGCTATTTCAACATAGCACCAAGAACACGTCTGTCTCTCTGCCTGTCTGCCTGTCTGCCTGTCTCCCTGCCTGTCTCCCTGCCTGTCTCTCTGCCTGTCTGCCTGTCTGCCTGTCTGCCTGTCTCCCTGCCTGTCTCCCTGCCTGTCTCCCTGCCTGTCTCCCTGCCTGTCTGCCTGTCTGCCTGTCTCCCTGTCTCCCTGCCTGTCTGCCTGTCTCCCTGTCTCCCTGCCTGTCTGCCTGTCTCCCTGCCTGTCTGCCTGTCTCCCTGTCTCCCTGCCTGTCTGCCTGTCTCCCTGCCTGTCTCCCTGCCTGTCTGCCTGTCTGCCTGTCTCCCTGCCTGTCTGCCTGTCTCCCTGTCTCCCTGCCTGTCTGCCTTTCTCCCTGTCTCCCTGCCTGTCTCCCTGTCTCCCTGCCTGTCTGCCTGTCTCCCTGTCTCTCTGCCTGTCTGTCTCTCTGCCTGTCTCCCTGCCTGTCTCCCTGCCTGTCTCCCTGCCTGTCTCCCTGCCTGTCTCCCTGCCTGTCTCCCTGCCTGTCTGCCTGTCTCCCTGCCTGTCTCCCTGCCTGTCTGCCTGTCTGCCTGTCTCCCTGTCTCCCTGCCTGTCTGCCTGTCTCCCTGTCTCCCTGCCTGTCTGCCTGTCTCCCTGCCTGTCTGCCTGTCTCCCTGTCTCCCTGCCTGTCTGCCTGTCTCCCTGCCTGTCTCCCTGCCTGTCTGCCTGTCTGCCTGTCTCCCTGCCTGTCTGCCTGTCTCCCTGTCTCCCTGCCTGTCTGCCTTTCTCCCTGTCTCCCTGCCTGTCTCCCTGTCTCCCTGCCTGTCTGCCTGTCTCCCTGTCTCCCTGCCTGTCTGCCTGTCTGCCTGTCTCCCTGCCTGTCTGCCTGTCTCCCTGTCTCCCTGCCTGTCTGCCTGTCTCCCTGCCTGTCTCCCTGCCTGTCTGCCTGTCTCCCTCCCTGTCTGCCTGTCTCCCTGCCTGTCTGCCTGTCTCCCTGCCTGTCTGCCTGTCTCCCTGTCTCCCTGCCTGTCTGCCTGTCTCCCTGCCTGTCTGCCTGTCTCCTGCTTTTCTCACACTCTTTACCCTTTGTAGTGTGTGAAACTACACAATGTCTTGCAGGAACCTGCACAATGTTATTACGATACATTATTTCGATAAATTATCTCGATACATTGTAAAATAAATCTGTATTTTCCCACAATCTACCCCAGCCAGGTGCAAATTGTGGGAGGGACACAAAAATAAAAAGCTTTGCATGTGTGGCTCCTTACCACAATCAATCAGTATGGCAAAAAATAATCTCTGCTCAGAGGGCCTTGAGAAGCTAGTTTGGAAGGTAAGCTTTCCACTTTGGAAGATGAAGAACTTTCTGAATATGAGGATCATGTCTCTGTCAATTCGGAGTCTGACAGTGAGTATAGAGGTACTGCATTAGAGGAAGCTTGGCCCCAGTGATGTACTGGGCCGTACGCACTACCCTCTGTAGAGCCTTACGGTAGGATGCCAAGCAGTTGCCATACCAGGCGGTGATGCATTAGTTTCCATGTTGCAAGGTGTTTGGCAGGTTGCAACAAAACCTCAGAAATTAGGGTCACAACTGTGGATTATGGGTAATTAGTTTAGCACGAATTTTGAAGATTGCTGCATTGAATAGAAGACAGGCCAATATATTTAAAACAAGCTTGCATGGGCATCAGATGTTTGCCAATGTTTACCCTCCACTACACCACTGACCCTTAGTGTTTACCCTCCACTACACCACTGACCCTTAGTGTTTACCCTCCACTACACCACTGACCCTTAGTGTTTACCCTCCACTACACCACTGACCCTTAGTGTTTACCCTCCACTACACCACTGACCCTTAGTGTTTACCCTCCACTACACCACTGACCCTTAGTGTTTACCCTCCACTACACCACTGGCCCTTAGTGTTTACCCTCCACTACACCACTGACCCTTAGTGTTTACCCACCACTACAACACTGACCCTTAGTGTTTACCCTCCACTACACCACTGGCCCTTAGTGTTTACCCTCCACTACACCACTGGCCCTTAGTGTTTACCCTCCACTACACCACTGGTCCTTAGTGTTTACCCTCCACTACACCACTGTCCCTTAGTGTTTACCCTCCACTGACCCTTAGTGTTTACCCTCCACTACACCACTGGCCCTTAGTGTTTACCCTCCACTACACCACTGACCCTTAGTGTTTACCCTCCACTACACCACTGGCCCTTAGTGTTTACCCTCCACTACACCACTGGCCCTTAGTGTTTACCCACCACTACACCACTGACCCTTAGTGTTTACCCTCCACTACACCACTGGCCCTTAGTGTTTACCCTCCACTACACCACTGACCCTTAGTGTTTACCCTCCACTACACCACTGACCCTTAGTGTTTACCCTCCACTACACCACTGACCCTTAGTGTTTACCCTCCACTACACCACTGGCCATTAGTGTTTACCCTCCACTACACCACTGGTCCTTAGTGTTTACCCTCCACTACACCACTGACCCTTAGTGTTTACCCTCCACTACACCACTGACCCTTAGTGTTTACCCTCCACTACACCACTGGTCCTTAGTGTTTACCCTCCACTACACCACTGGCCCTTAGTGTTTACCCTCCACTAGACCACTGGCCCTTAGTGTTTACCCTCCACTACACCACTGACCCTTAGTGTTTACCCTCCACTACACCACTGACCCTTAGTGTTTACCCTCCACTACACCACTGACCCTTAGTGTTTACCCTCCACTACACCACTGGTCCTTAGTGTTTACCCTCCACTACACCACTGACCCTTAGTGTTTACCCTCCACTACACCACTGACCCTAAGTGTTTACCCTCCACTACACCACTGGCCCTTAGTGTTTACCCTCCACTACACCACTGGTCCTTAGTGTTTCCCCTCCACTACACCACTGACCCTTAGTGTTTACCCTCCACTACACCACTGACCCTTAGTGTTTACCCTCCACTACACCACTGGCCCTTAGTGTTTACCCTCCACTACACCACTGGTCCTTAGTGTTTACCCTCCACTACACCACTGACCTTTAGTGTTTACCCTCCACTACACCACTGACCCTTAGTGTTTACCCTCCACTACACCACTGGTCCTTAGTGTTTACCCTCCACTACACCACTGGCCCTTAGTGTTTACCCACCACTACACCACTGGTCCTTAGTGTTTACCCTCCACTACACCACTGGCCCTTAGTGTTTACCCTCCACTACACCACTGGCCCTTAGTGTTTACCCTCCACTACACCACTGGCCCTTAGTGTTTACCCTCCACTACACCACTGGCCCTTAGTGTTTACCCATCACTACACCACTGGCCCTTAGTGTGTACCCTCCACTACACCACTGACCCTTAGTGTTTACCCTCCACTACACCACTGGCCCTTAGTGTTTACCCTCCACTACACCACTGGCCCTTAGTGTTTACCCTCCACTACACCACTGGCCCTTTGTGTTTACCCTCCACTACACCACTGGCCCTTAGTGTGTACCCTCCAGTACACCACTGGCCCTTAATGTTTACCCTCCACTACACCACTGACCCTTAGTGTTTACCCTCCACTACACCACTGGCCCTTAGTGTTTACCCTCCACTACACCACTGGCCCTTAGTGTTTACCCTCCACTACACCACTGGTCCTTAGTGTTAACCCTCCACTACACCACTGGCCCTTAATGTTTACCCTCCACTACACTACTGGCCCTTAGTGTTTACCCTCCACTACAATACTGGCCCTTAGTGTTTACCCTCCACTGACCCTTAGTGTTTACCCTCCACTACACCACTGGCCCTTAGTGTGTACCCTCCACTACACCACTGACCCTTACTGTTTACCCTCCACTACACCACTGGCCCTTAGTGTTTACCCTCCACTACACCACTGGTTCTTAGTGTTTACCCTCCACTACACCACTGACCCTTAGTGTTTACCCTCCACTACACCACTGGCCCTTAGTGTTTACCCTCCACTACACCACTGGTCCTTAGTGTTAACCCTCCACTACACCACTGGCCCTTAATGTTTACCCTCCACTACACTACTGGCCCTTAGTGTTTACCCTCCACTACACCACTGGCCCTTAGTGTTTACCCTCCACTGACCCTTAGTGTGTACCCTCCACTACACCACTGACCCTTACTGTTTACCCTCCACTACACCACTGGCCCTTAGTGTTTACCCATCACTACACCACTGGCCCTTAGTGTGTACCCTCCACTACACCACTGACCCTTAGTGTTTACCCTCCACTACACCACTGGCCCTTAGTGTTTACCCTCCACTACACCACTGGCCCTTAGTGTTTACCCTCCACTACACCACTGGCCCTTTGTGTTTACCCTCCACTACACCACTGGCCCTTAGTGTGTACCCTCCACTACACCACTGGCCCTTAATGTTTACCCTCCACTACACCACTGACCCTTAGTGTTTACCCTCCACTACACCACTGGCCCTTAGTGTTTACCCTCCACTACACCACTGGCCCTTAGTGTTTACCCTCCACTACACCACTGGTCCTTAGTGTTAACCCTCCACTACACCACTGGCCCTTAATGTTTACCCTCCACTACACTACTGGCCCTTAGTGTTTACCCTCCACTACAATACTGGCCCTTAGTGTTTACCCTCCACTGACCCTTAGTGTTTACCCTCCACTACACCACTGGCACTTAGTGTGTACCCTCCACTACACCACTGACCCTTACTGTTTACCCTCCACTACACCACTGGCCCTTAGTGTTTACCCTCCACTACACCACTGGTTCTTAGTGTTTACCCTCCACTACACCACTGACCCTTAGTGTTTACCCTCCACTACACCACTGGCCCTTAGTGTTTACCCTCCACTACACCACTGGTCCTTAGTGTTAACCCTCCACTACACCACTGGCCCTTAATGTTTACCCTCCACTACACTACTGGCCCTTAGTGTTTACCCTCCACTACACCACTGGCCCTTAGTGTTTACCCTCCACTGACCCTTAGTGTGTACCCTCCACTACACCACTGACCCTTACTGTTTACCCTCCACTACACCACTGGCCCTTAGTGTTTACCCTCCACTACAACATTGGTCCTTAGTGTTTACCCTCCACTACACCACTGACCCTTAGTGTTTACCCTCCACTACACCACTGGTCCTTATTGTTTACCCTCCACTACACCACTGACCATTTGTGTTTACCCACCACTACACCACTGGTCCTTATTGTTTACCCTCCACTACACCACTGGCCATTAGTGTTTACCCTCCACTACACCACTGGTCCTTATTGTTTACCCTCCACTACACCACTGACCATTTGTGTTTACCCACCACTACACCACTGGTCCTTATTGTTTACCCTCCACTACACCACTGGCCATTAGTGTTTACCCTCCACTACACCACTGGCCCTTAGTGTTTACCCTCCACTACACCACTGGTCCTTAGTGTTTACCCTCCACTACACCACTGGCCATTAGTGTTTACCCTCCACTACACCACTGGCCCTTAGTGTTTACCCTCCACTACACCACTGGTCCTTATTGTTTACCCTCCACTACACCACTGACCATTTGTGTTTACCCACCACTACACCACTGGTCCTTATTGTTTACCCTCCACTACACCACTGGCCATTAGTGTTTACCCTCCACTACACCACTGGCCCTTAGTGTTTACCCTCCACTACACCACTGGTCCTTAGTGTTTACCCTCCACTACACCACTGGCCCTTAGTGTTTACCCTCCACTACACCACTGGTCCTTAGTGTTTACCCTCCACTACACCACTGACCCTTAGTGTGTACCCTCCACTACACCACTGACCCTTAGTGTTTACCCTCCACTACACCACTGGCCCTTAGTGTTTACCCTCCACTACACCACTGGCCCTTAGTGTTTACCCTCCACTACACCACTGACCCTTTGTGTTTACCCTCCACTACACCACTGACCCTTAGTGTTTACCCTCCACTACACCACTGGTCCTTAGTGTTTACCCTCCACTACACCACTGGCCCTTAATGTTTACCCTCCACTACACTACTGGCCCTTAGTGTTTACCCTCCACTACACCACTGGCCCTTAGTGTTTACCCTCCACTGACCCTTAGTGTGTACCCTCCACTACACCACTGACCCTTACTGTTTACCCTCCACTACACCACTGGCCCTTAGTGTTTACCCTCCACTACAACATTGGTCCTTAGTGTTTACCCTCCACTACACCACTGACCCTTAGTGTTTACCCTCCACTACACCACTGGTCCTTATTGTTTACCCTCCACTACACCACTGACCATTTGTGTTTACCCACCACTACACCACTGGTCCTTATTGTTTACCCTCCACTACACCACTGGCCATTAGTGTTTACCCTCCACTACACCACTGGCCCTTAGTGTTTACCCTCCACTACACCACTGGTCCTTAGTGTTTACCCTCCACTACACCACTGGCCATTAGTGTTTACCCTCCACTACACCACTGGCCCTTAGTGTTTACCCTCCACTACACCACTGGTCCTTATTGTTTACCCTCCACTACACCACTGACCATTTGTGTTTACCCACCACTACACCACTGGTCCTTATTGTTTACCCTCCACTACACCACTGGCCATTAGTGTTTACCCTCCACTACACCACTGGCCCTTAGTGTTTACCCTCCACTACACCACTGGTCCTTAGTGTTTACCCTCCACTACACCACTGGCCCTTAGTGTTTACCCTCCACTACACCACTGGTCCTTAGTGTTTACCCTCCACTACACCACTGACCCTTTGTGTTTACCCTCCACTACACCACTGACCCTTAGTGTTTACCCTCCACTACACCACTGGTCCTTAGTGTTTACCCTCCACTACACCACTGACCCTTAGTGTTTACCCTCCACTACACCACTGGTCCTTAGTGTTTACCCTCCACTACACCTTAGTGTTTACCCTCCACTACACCATTGGCCCTTCGTGTTTACCCTCCACTACACCATTGGCCCTTAGTGTTTACCCTCCACTACACCTTAGTGTTTACCCTCCACTACAACATTGGTCCTTAGTGTTTACCCTCCACTACAACACTGGCCCTTAGTGTTTACCCTCCACTACACCATTGGCCCTTAGTGTTTACCCTCCACTACACCTTAGTGTTTACCCTCCACTACAACATTGGTCCTTAGTGTTTACCCTCCACTACACCACTGGTCCTTAGTGTTTACCCTCCACTACACCACTGGCCCTTAGTGTTTACCCTCCACTACACCACTGGTCCTTAGTGTTTACCCTCCACTACACCACTGGCCCTTAGTGTTTACCCTCCACTACACCACTGGTCCTTAGTGTTTACCCTCCACTACACCACTGACCCTTTGTGTTTACCCTCCACTACACCACTGACCCTTAGTGTTTACCCTCCACTACACCACTGGTCCTTAGTGTTTACCCTCCACTACACCACTGACCCTTAGTGTTTACCCTCCACTACACCACTGGTCCTTAGTGTTTACCCTCCACTACACCTTAGTGTTTACCCTCCACTACACCATTGGCCCTTCGTGTTTACCCTCCACTACACCATTGGCCCTTAGTGTTTACCCTCCACTACACCTTAGTGTTTACCCTCCACTACAACATTGGTCCTTAGTGTTTACCCTCCACTACAACACTGGCCCTTAGTGTTTACCCTCCACTACACCATTGGCCCTTAGTGTTTACCCTCCACTACACCTTAGTGTTTACCCTCCACTACAACATTGGTCCTTAGTGTTTACCCTCCACTACACCACTGGTCCTTAGTGTTTACCCTCCACTACACCACTGGTCCTTAGTGTTTACCCTCCACTACACCACTGGTCCTTAGTGTTTACCCTCCACTACACCATTGGCCCTTAGTGTTTACCCTCCACTACACCTTAGTGTTTACCCTCCACTACACCACTGGTCCTTAGTGTTTACCCTCCACTACACCACTGGTCCTTAGTGTTTACCCTCCACTACACCACTGGTCCTTAGTGTTTACCCTCCACTACACCACTGGTCCTTAGTGTTTACCCTCCACTACACTACTGGCCCTTTGTGTGCTACAAAAAGTGCACTCACCTACATGAGGACTATAGATTCACCACTATGCAAAAATGTCTATAATATATACTGTATTAATGTTTCCAGAAAGGACTGTATGTTTTTGGCTATTTTATGCGCTGACTGAACGGAAGCTGCTAATTCGTTTTTTACTGCGCTGGACTCGAGAACAGGACTCTCCATAACTGCTGTCAAATGACAAGCCGTGATTTTATTTTATTAGGGATCCCTGCAGCTACTCTTCCTGGGGTTCGAAAACATTAAGACACTTACATTACACATTCAACAAAAGATAAAACTCTACATTATATAACACTGTATTATTCAGTGTAGTCATTGGAGGATAAACCATAGTGATGGGAAAAATAAGTAGTAGAACTGGCAATCATTGTGGGATCCTTTTGTCGTGACTTGACTTTAACATCAATCTGAAGACTGTTATTTATCTAATTACGTAACTATGTTTATTTGTTACCCAATTAAATTAATCATGTAACAATTAACTCATTAGGATTTGTGGCACCACGGAAAATGTTCTTTCAAGAGTTACCATCTCCCGAATGAAACTCTAAAGGTCTTGACGTATCGCATCTATAAAAATACAAATTATTAATCATAATGTCATATCATATCATCATTCTGAACAGTCGTAACATCTGCAAAAACCTGAGCCTTGCTTATGATTCAGTACTACACAAATTGGTTTAATTATTTATTTACTAGCTAACTACATGGTAGCACAGGAAAAACATACACACTTTGCATCGGTTATTGACTGGAGACGTAATATGCTGAAACCAGGTCCCTAGTGGAATGGCAACAACATGGCTGCTTGTTAAAGAAGAGATGGAGAGAGAGAGAGAGGAAAAGAGACACTTAATATTGGTACATTCAGAAACTACTCTCACCTACAGTAACCATATACTTTGCACACGAACCGCCGCCCGCTTTGAGTAAGAAATCATGAATTTATTTACGTGAAATGCCTGGAATTGCTGGGGATCAGTGTACAGTGTGGACAGGGCCACCTTGGAAAGAGAGTTGGGCCTTTTCGCTGCACGCTTGTAAGACTCTGATTGTACGAAATGGTTACGAAAAGTATTTTCTACTGTTGTCCTTCTCTGTAGTTGTCCGGTATCCTGTGACTTGTCACGGCGTCCTGAACTACAGAGTTTATTTTCCTCCTTTTTGCTCCTGAAGATGCTTCATTGAAGATAGGCTAGCCAGCCGTATCGATGGTTTGAAGATAGGCTAGCCAGCCGTATCGATGGTTTGAAGATAGGCTAGCCAGCCGTGTCGATGGTTTGAAGATAGGCTAGCCAGCCGTATCGATGGTTTGAAGATAGGCTAGCCAGCCGTATCGATAGTTTGAAGATAGGCTAGCCAGCCGTATCGATAGTTTGAAGATAGGCTAGCCAGCCGTATCGATGGTTTGAAGATAGGCTAGCCAGCCGTATCGATGGTTTGAAGATAGGCTAGCCAGCCGTATCGATGGTTTGAAGATAGGCTAGCCAGCCGTATCGATGGTTTGAAGATAGGCTAGCCAGCCGTATCGATGGTTTGAAGATAGGCTAGCCAGCCGTATCGATGGTTTGAAGATAGGCTAGCCAGACGTATCGATGGTTTGAAGATAGGCTAGCCAGCCGTATCGATGGTTTGAAGATAGGCTAGCCAGCCGTCTCGATGGTTTGAAGATAGGCTAGCCAGCCGTATCGATGGTTTGAAGATAGGCTAGCCAGCCGTATCGATAGTTTGAAGATAGGCTAGCCAGCCGTATCGATGGTTTGAAGATAGGCTAGCCAGCCGTGTCGGTGGTTTGAAGATAGGCTAGCCAGCCGTATCGATGGGTTGAAGATAGGCTAGCCAGCCGTATCGATGGTTTGAAGATAGGCTAGCCAGCTGTGTTGATGGTTCCCAGTGGGGTGATAAGGGTAGTGTACTATGGTGATTTGAGCAGAGTAGTATAATGGTCCTTCTTTAATTAGCTTTCAAAGATACTTTACTTAGGACAGCTAATCAGGCGTACCAGTGATTGTCCGTGAGGTGACTTTATCATCTCTACCTCGTGTTGAGATTCGCAGTTCAAACCACTTTAAAATGTGCAACTGCAGCTTGACACTTTTCTGGGCTGGTATGTTAATTTCTTTAATCAAATCAAATATATTTATAAAGCCCTTCTTACATCAGCTGATATCTCAAAGTGCTGTACAGAAACCCAGCCTAAAACCCCAAACAGCAAGCAATGCAGGTGTAGAAGCACGGTGGCTAGGAAAAACTCCCTAGAAAGGCCAGAACCTAGCAAGAAACCTAGAGGAACCAGGCTATGAGGGGTTGCCAGTCTTCTTCTGGCTGTGTCGGATGGAGATTATAACAGAACATGGCCAAGATGTTCAAATGTTCATAGGTGACCAGCAGGGTCAAATAATAATAATCACAGTGGATGTCAAGGGTGCAATAGTTCAGCACCTCAGGAGTAAATGTCAGTTGGCTTTTCATAGCTGATCATTCAGAGTCTCTCTACCGCTCCTGCTGTCTCAAGAGAGTTGAAAACAGCACGTCTGGTGAACAGGTCAGGGTTCCATAGCCTCAGGCAGAACAGTTGAAACTGGAGCAGCAGCACGGCCAGGTGGACTGGGGACAGCAAGGAGTCATCATGCCAGGTAGTCCTGAGGCATGGTCCTAGGACTCAGGTCCTCCGAGAGAGAGAGAGAGAGAAAGAAAGAAAGAAAGAAAGAAAGAAAGAAAGAAAGAAAGAAAGAAAGAAAGAAAGAGAGAAAGAGAGAGCATTCTTAAATTCACAATACTCCAGATATAACAGACTGGCCTAGCCCCCCGACACATAAACTACTGCAGCATCAATACTGGAGGCTGAGAAAGGAGTGGTCAGGAGACACTGTGGCCCCATCCGACGATACCCCCGGACAGGGCCAAACAGGCAGGATATAACCCCACCCACTTTGCCAAAGCACAGCCCCCACACCACTAGAGGAATATCTTCAACCACCAACTTACCATCCTGGGACAAGGCCGAGTATAGGCCACAAAGATCTCCGCCACGGCACCACCCAAGGGGGGGGGCGCCAACCCAGACAGGAAGATCACGTCAATGACTCAACCCACTCAAGTGACGCACCCCTCCTAGGGACGGCAAGGAAGAGCACCAGTAAGCCAGTGACTCAGCCCCTGTAATAGGGTTAGAGGCAGAGAATCTCAGTGGAGAGAGGGGAGCCAGCCAGGCAGAGACAGCAAGGGCGGTTCGTTGCTCCAGTCCCTTTCCGTTCACCTTCACACTCCTGGGCCAGACTACACTCAATCATAGGACCTACTGAAGAGATGCGTGTTCAATAATGACTTAAAGGTTGAGACCGAGTCTGCATCTCTCACATGGGTAGGCAGACCATTCCATAAAAATGGAGCTCTATAGGAGAAAGCCCTGCCCCCAGCTGTTTGTTTAGAAATTCTAGGGACAATTAGGAGGCCTGTGTCTTGTGACCGTAGCGTACGTGTAGGTATGTACGGCAGGACCAAATCGGAAAGATAGGTAGGAGCAAGCCCATGTAATGCTTTGTAGGTTAGTAAGTTAGTAGTAAAACCTTGAAATCAGTCCTTATCTTAACAGGAAGCCAGTGTAGAGAGGCTAGCACTGGAGTAATATGATAAAAAAATTGGTTCTAGTCAAGATTCTAGCATCCGTGTTTAGTACTAACTAAAGTTTATTTAGTGCTTCATTTTTGGACAGAAAGTTTCAGATTTTTGCAATGTTACGTAGATGGAAAAAAGCTGTCCTTGAAACAGTCTTGATATGTTCGTCAAAAGAGAGGGTCCAGAGTAACGCCGAGTTCCTTCACAGTTTTATTTGAGACGACTGTACAACCATCAAGATGAATAGTCAGATTCAACATAATCAGGCTGACACGCTCTCTGACCTCACTCAGGGGCGTGACTTGTCACTGTGCAAATGTTATGTTAAATATTTAAATTTAAATGTTATGTTAAACAATGATCTCCTATAGTTTCTCAAATCACATCCATCACTTAACAAAAACTCTTATATCATTTTTCATATTACATGCACAATGCATATATAGTATGGAAACTTCGTACATAAAATGTGTATACTTTCCAAGTTTCCTTCATAACATTTTTTAATGACATCACAAAAGAACCAAAGAAAATTGACATTAATGTTCTATAGATCGCTTCTGATTTTTCCCCACATTCTAGGTTAAAAATATTGTTCCAAATTTTTTTTTTTAACAGTATTTGCTTTTTAACATGTTAGAGTTTCAGCGGGTTAAAGGTCTGTTGAGACAAAGCACATTCCTTTGGTGAATTTGGAGAGGGAGACTTGAATCTCCTCCCCTTGATTTACAACAGGATGTGAGTTGTTAATCCCCACTAGTCGTCCCCCCCATTGCAAACCTGACCTATTTAGATTATCGTGGACAGTCATGACACTTTCATATATACACCTTTACATCACAACCCAAGGCTCAATGCAATCCACCAGTCATTATGCTAATCTCTGTCTATCCAGGAAAAGTATTGCGTTTGTGTTGTGAAGTAGGTTAAGACATTGATTCAAGGCTTATTTTTATTGTACAATAGGTTGCAGGTTCATTTCCTGTACGGGACAAACTCGTATAGAAGTGCTGCACGATCAGAGTTGGACAGGGTTCTCAATGTGACTACCCTCTAAGTGTTAGACACAATGTTTGAAGTTGACATATTGCCTTTAATCTAAATATACTAAACAAAAATATAAATGCAACATGTAAAGTGTTGGTCCCATGTTTCATGAACTGAAATCAAATATCCCAGAAATGTTTCACAAAAAGTGTATTTCTCTCAGATTTGTTTACTTACCTGCGACTGTGTATTTATCCTTTGACAAGAAAAAAAAAAATTCTTCCACGTATCAAGAATCTGATTAAACAGCAAGATCATTACAAAGGTGTACCTTGTGCTGGGGACAATAAAAGGCCACTCTAAAATGTGCAGTTTTGTCTCAGAACACAATGCCACAGATGTCTCAAGTTTTGAGGGAGCGTGCAATTGGCATGGTGACTGCAGGAATGTCCACCAGAGCTGTTGCCAGATAATTGAATGTTCATTTCTCTACCATAAGCCACCTCCAACATTGTTTTAGAGTCCTGCATACTCACCAGATACCAGATCACCCATTTGGGAAACGCTGCATCGACAGCGTGTTCCCGGCACAGCCATTGAAGAGGAGTGGGACAACATTTGTATATATTTAATTTAAATTTCACCTTTATTTAACCAGGTAGGCCAGTTGAGAACAAGTTCTCATTTGCAACTGCGACCTGGCCAAGATAAAGCAAAGCAGTTTGACACGTACAACAACACAGAGTTACACATGGAATAAACAAACATACAATCAATAATACTGTAGAAAAATCTATATACAGCATGTGCAAATGAGGTAGGATAAGAGAGGTAAAGGCAATAAATAGGCCATGGTGGCGAAGTAATTACAATATAGCAATTAAACACACATTTCACATGCGACAATCAACCATTTGATCAACTCTATGTGAAGGAGATGTGTCGCGCTGCGTGAGGCAGATACTGACTGGTTTTCTGAAATACACGTATGTGGGGGCCTTTTTTTAAAGGTATCTGTGACCAACAGATGTATATCTGTATTCCCAGTCATGTGAAATCCATAGATTATTCAATTGACTTATTTTCGTTGTGAACTGTAACTCAGTTAAATCTTTGAAATTCAAATCAAATCAAATCAAATTTGATTTGTCACATACACATGGTTAGCAGATGTTAATGCGAGTGTAGCGAAATGCTTGTGCTTCTAGTTCCGACAATGCAGTAATAACCAACAAGTAATCTAACCTAACAATTCCACAACTACTACCTTATACACACAAGTGTAAAGGGATAAAGAATATGTACATAAAGATATATGAATGAGTGATGGTACAGAACGGCATAGGCAGGATGCAGTAGATGGTATAGAGTACAGTATATACATATGATATGAGTAATGTAGGGTATGTAAACATAAAGTGGCATAGTTTAAAGTGGCTAGTGGTACATTTTTACATAATTTCCATCAATTCCCATTATTAAAGTGGCTGGAGTTGAGTCAGTATGTTGGCAGCGGCCACTAAATGTTAGTGGTGGCTGTTTAAAACCTGTCTGACTCTAGCGTTCCGCCAGCGGAACTCCTCCCACATTCCACTGAAAAGGCAGAGCGCGAAATTCAAAATATATTTTTTAGAAATATTTAACTTTCACACATTAACAAGTCCAATACAGCAAATGAAAGGTACACATCTTGTGAATCCAGCCAACATGTCCGATTTTTAAAATGTTTTACAGCGAAAACAGCACGTATATTTATGTTAGCTCACCACCAAATACAAAAAAGGACAGACATTTTTCACAGCACAGGTAGCATGCACAAAGCCAACCTAACTAACCAAGAACCAACCAAACTAACCAACAAACAACTTCATCAGATGACAGTCTTATAACATGTTATTCAATAAATCTATGTTTTGTTATAAAAATGTGCATATTTCAGGTATAAATCATAGTTTACATTGCAGCTACAATCAGAAATTGCACCGAAAGCAGCCAGAATAATTACAGACACCAACGTCAAATACCTAAATACTCATCATAAAACATTTCTGAAAAATACATAGTGTACAGCAAATGAAAGACAGGCATCTTGTGATTCCAGCCAATATTTCAGATTTATTAAGTGTTTTACAGCGAAAACACAATATAGCGTTATATTAGCTTACCACAATAGCCAGAAACACAAGCCATTTACCAGCAGCAAAGGTTAGCGATCGTAAAAAACAAGCAAAAGATATATAATTTTTGACTAACCTTCATAAACTTCTTCAGATGACAGTCCTGTAACATCATATTACACAATGCATATAGAGTTTGTTCGAAAATGTGCATATTTAGCGGCACAAATCGTGGTTATACAATGTGATTAGTAGGCAAACTTCAAGCAATCTGTCCGGCGCCATCTTGGAGAGGCACCTAATCTAATCGATAACTAATCATAAACTTGACTAAAAAATACAGGTTGGACAGCAAATGAAAGATACATTAGTTCTTAATGCAACCGCTGTGTTAGATTTTTAAAATTAACGTTACTACTACATACAGCGTGCGCTAAAGCGAGACCGCACCGAAATTCATGGCGGAATTATTGTTTAACATTTTTCAACATAAATACGAATTAACAGCATAAAGACTTCTTACTATTTGACGAGCTTCCATCAGAATCTTGGGCAAGGTGTCCTTTCTCCAGAACAATCGTCTTTTGGTTGAAAGATGTCCTCTTCTCCTGTAGAAATAGCAGCTAACGCTAGCTATGTGCCGGAGAGGTGTCCAACTCGTGATAGCGCGTGACAAAGAAATTCCAGAAAATCGCAATAAACTGATATAAACTGCTATAAGTCGGTTTAAATTAACTACCTTATGAAGTTTTTAAGACAAAAATCAAATTAAATCAGAGCCGGAGATATAGAACTGCTAAAACGAAAGCTTTTCAGGACGCCATTGTGATGTCCCTCCTGCGTCAGGCCCCCCGTTGAAAAGGTCGGACCTTCCGTTCCAATTGCTTTTATAGTGCCCCAGATGGTGCAATCCACTCCATTCAAATTCTCACCGCTTACTGACACCTAGGGGAAGGCGTATGCATAGCTTACATGGGAATTTATAAACTGACCCTAGAACAGAGACCTCGATTTCAGAAATCTCAGTTCCTGATAGGAAGTGTGCTGCAGAAGGAGTTCTGTTTCACTCAGAGATATAATTCAAACGGTTTTAGAAACTAGAGTGTTTTCTATCCAATAGTAATAATAATTTGCATATTGTACGAGCAAGAATTGAGTACAAGGCCGTTTAAATTGGGCACGTTTTTCCCCCAAAGTGAAAACAGCGCCCTCTGTCCTCATCAGGTTAACAGTCTGATGGCCTTGAGATAGAAGCTGTTTTTCAGTCTCTCGGTCCCTGCTTTGATGCACCTGTACTGACCTCGCCTTCTGGATGATAGCGGGGTGAACAGGCAGTGGCTTGGGTGGTTGTTGTCCTTGATGATCTTTATGGCCTTCCTGTGACATCGGGTGGTGTAGGTGTCCTGAAGGGCAGGTAGTTTGCCCCCGGTGATGCGTTGTGCAGACCTCACTACCCTCTGGAGAGCCTTACGGTTGTGGGCGGAGCAGTTGCCGTACCAGGCGGTGATACAGCCCGACAGGATGCTCTCGATTGTGCATCTGTAGAAGTTTGTGAGTGCTTTTGGTGACAAGCTGAATTTCTTCAGCCTCCTGAGGTTGAAGAGGCGCTGCTGCGCCTTCTTCACAACGCTGTCTGTGTGGGTGGACCAATTCAGTTTGTCCGTGATGTGTACACCGAGGAACTTAAAACTTTCCACCTTCTCCACTACTGTCCCGTCGATGTGGATAGGGGGGTGCTCCCTCTGCTGTTTCCTGAAGTCCACAATCATCTCCTTTGTTTTGTTGACGTTGAGTGTGAGGTTATTTTCCTGACACCACACTCCGAGGGCCCTCACCTCCTCCCTGTAGGCCGTCTCGTCGTTGTTGGTAATCAAGCCTACCACTGTAGTGTCGTCCGCAAACTTGATGATTGAGTTGGAGGCGTGCATGGCCACACAGTCGTGGGTGAACAGGGAGTACAGGAGAGGGCTCAGAACGCACCCTTGTGGGGCCCCAGTGTTGAGGATCAATGAGATGTTGTTGTTACCTACCCTCACCACCTGGGGGCGGCCCGTCAGGAAGTCCAGGACCCAGTTGCACAGGGCGGGGTCGAGACCCAGGGTCTCGAGCTTGATGACGAGTTTGGAGGGTACTATGGTGTTAAATGCTGAGCTGTAGTCGATGAACAGCATTCTCACAAAGGTATTCCTCCTGTCCAGATGGGTTAGGGCAGTGTGCAGTGTGGTTGCGATTGCGTCGTCTGTGGACCTATTGGGTCGGTAAGCAAATTGGAGTGGGTCTAGGGTGTCCGGTAGGGTGGAGGTGATATGGTCCTTGACTAGTCTCTCAAAGCTCTTCATGATGACGGAAGTGAGTGCTACGGGGCGGTAGTCGTTTAGCTCAGTTACCTTAGCTTTCTTGGGAACAGGAACGATGGTGGCCCTCTTGAAGCATGTGGGAACAGCAGACTGGGATAAGGATTGATTGAATATGTCCGTAAACACACCAGCCAGCTGGTCTGCGCATGCTCTGAGGACGCGGCTGGGAAGGCCGTCTGGGCCTGCAGCCTTGCGAGGGTTAACACGTTTAAATGTTTTACTCACCTCGGCTGTAGTGAAGGAGAGCCCGCAGGTTTTGGTAGCGGGCCGTGTCAGTGGCACTGTATTGTCCTCAAAGCGAGCAAAAAAGTTATTTAGCCTGTCTGGGAGCAAGACATCCTGGTCCGCGACGGGGCTGGTTTTCTTTTTGTAATCCGTGATTGACTGTAGACCCTGCCACATACCTCTTGTGTCTGAGCCGTTGAATTGCGACTCTACTTTGTCTCTATACTGGGACTTAGCTTGTTTGATTGCCTTGCGGAGAGAGTAGCTACACTGTAGCTACTCTCTCCATCGCAACTTTTTTCCCTCATTCAACTTTTTCACTCCGGACGCTTTATCTGGACATGGTTCGTCAACACCTTCAACAGCCGAAGCTAAGTAGTAACATTAACATGATGTCTTCTAATTGCAGTCGCTGTACTCATAATATACAGGAGAACGATCGCCTTACGGCGAGAATAGCTGTGCTACAAGCCCAGCTTCAGACGCAATCGTTAGGCAAGGGTAATTTCAGTGTAGGAAAGGAAGAAACAGCGTCTGTGCCACCAGTAAGTACAGATAGTAACGTTAGTATAAACCCCCCCGCACAGTCCCCGCAGCCGGACAACTTTCTCATGGCTTCTGGAGGGAAATGCTGTTGGAATGCTCAACCGGTGTCGCTCATTCAGCCGACAGAAACTTTCAACCGGTTCTCCCCATTATGTAGCGAGTCGGAGTCTGAGTCTGAGTCTTCTCTTGTCTCTACTCCTCCCGTTACGGGGTCTGAGACGCCGAAGGCTCCCACCATTAGCTCTGACAAATTGAAAACCCTAGTCATTGGCGACTCCATTACCCGCAGTATTAGACTTAAAACGAATCACCCAGCGATCATACACTGTTTACCAGGGGGCAGGGCTACCGACGTTAAGGCTAATCTAAAGATGGTGCTGGCTAAAGCTAAATCTGGCGAGTGTAGAGAGTATAGAGATATTGTTATCCACGTCGGCACCAACGATGTTAGAATGAAACAGTCAGAGGTCACCAAGTGCAACATAGCTTCAGCGTGTAAATCAGCTAGAAAGATGTGTCGGCATCGAGTAATTGTCTCTGGCCCCCTCCCAGTTAGGGGGAGTGACGAGCTCTACAGCAGAGTCTCAGCACTCAATCGCTGGTTGAAAACTGTTTTCTGCCCCTCCCAAAAGATAGAATTTGTAGATAATTGGCCCTCTTTCTGGGACTCACCCACAAACAGGACCAAGCCTGACCTGCTGAGGAGTGACGGACTCCATCCTAGCTGGAGGGGTGCTCTCGTCTTATCTACCAACATAGATAGGGCTCTAACTCCTCTAGCCCCACAATGAAATAGGGTGCAGGCCAGGCAGCAGGCTGTTAGCCAACCTGCCAGCTTAGTGGAGTCTGCCAATAGCACAGTCAGTGTAGTCAGCTCAGCCATACCCATTGAGACTGTGTCTGTGCCTCGACCTAGGTTGGGCAAAACTAAACATGGCGGTGTTCGCCTTAGCAATCTTATTAGGATAAAGACCTCCTCCATTCCTGCCATTATTGAAAGAGATCGTGATACCTCACATCTCAAAATAGGGTTACTTAATGTTAGATCCCTCACTTCAAAGGCAGTCATAGTCAATGAACTAATCACTGATCATAATCTTGATGTGATTGGCCTGACTGAAACATGGCTTAAGCCTGATGAATTTACTGTGTTAAATGAGGCCTCACCTCCTGGTTACACTAGTGACCATATCCCCCGTGTATCCCGCAAAGGCGGAGGTGTTGCTAACATTTACGATAGCAAATTTCAATTTACAAAAAAAAAAATGGCGTTTTCGTCTTTTGAGCTTCTAGTCATGAAATCTATGCAGCCTACTCAATCACTTTTTATAGCTACTGTTTACAGGCCTCCTGGGCCATATACAGCATTCCTCTCTGAGTTTCCTGAATTCCTATCAGACATTGTAGTCATAGCAGATCATATTCTAATTTTTGGTGATTTTAATATTCACATGGAGAAGTCCACAGACCCACTCCAAAAGTCTTTCGGAGCCATCATCGACTCAGTGGGTTTTGTCCAACATGTCTCTGGACCTACTCACTGCCACAGTCATACTCTGGACCTAGTTTTGTCCCATGGAATAAATGTTGTAGATCTTAATGTTTTTCCACATAATCCTGGACTATCGGACCACCATTTTATTACGTTTGCAATCGCAACAAATAATCTGCTCAGACCGCAACCAAGAAGCATCAAAAGTCGTGCTATAAATTCTCAGACAACACAAAAATTCCTTGATGCCCTTCCAGACTCCTTCTGCCTACCCAAGGACGTCAGAGGACAAAAATCAGTTAACCACTTAACTGAGGAACTCAATTTAACCTTGCGCAATACCCTAGATGCAGTTGCACCCCTAAAAACGAAAAACATTTGTCATAAGAAACTAGCTCCCTGGTATACAGAAAATACCCGAGCTTTGAAGCAAGCTTCCAGGAAATTGGAACGGAAATGGCGCCACACCAAACTGGAAGTCTTCCGACTAGCTTGGAAAGACAGTACCGTGCAGTACCGAAGAGCCCTCACTGCTGCTCGATCATCCTACTTTTCCAACTTAATCGAGGAAAATAAGAACAATCCAAAATTTATTTTTGATACTGTTGCAAAGCTAACTAAAAAGCAGCATTCCCCAAGAGAGGATGGCTTTCACTTCAGCAGTAATAAATTCATGAACTTCTTTGAGGAAAAGATCATGACCATTAGAAAGCAAATTACGGACTCCTCTTTGAATCTGCGTATTCCTCCAGGGCTTAGCTGTCCTGGATCTGCACAGCTCTGCGAGGGCCTGGGATCGGGAGAGACACTTAAGTGTTTTAGTACTATATCTCTTGACACAATGATGAAAATAATCATGGCCTCTAAACCTTCAAGCTGCATACTGGATCCTATTCCTACTAAACTGCTGAAGGAGCTGCTTCCTGTGCTTGGCCCTCCTATGTTGAACATAATAAACAGCTCTCTATCCACTGGATGTGTACCAAACTCACTAAAAGTGGCAGTGATAAAGCCTCTCTTGAAAAAGCCAAACCTTGACCCGGAAAATATAAAAAAGTATCGGCCTATATCGAATCTTCCATTCCTCTCAAAAATTTTAGAAAAAGCTGTTGCGCAGCAACTCACTGCTATTCTGAAGACAAACAATGTATACGAAATGCTTCAGTCTGGTTTTAGACCCCATCATAGCACTGAGACTGCACTTGTGAAGGTGGTAAATGACCTTTTAATGGCGTCAGACCGAGGCTCTGCATCTGTCCTCGTGCTACTAGACCTTAGTGCTGCCTTTGACACCATCGATCACCACATTCTTTTGGAGAGACTGGAAACCCAAATTGGTCTACACGGACAAGTTCTGGCCTGGTTTAGATCTTACCTGTCGGAAAGATATCAGTTTGTCTCTGTGAATGGTCTGTCCTCTGACAAATCAACTGTACATTTCGGTGTTCCTCAAGGTTCCGTTTTAGGACCACTATTGTTTTCACTATATATTTTACCTCTTGGGGATGTTATTCGAAAACATAATGTTAACTTTCACTGCTATGCGGATGACACACAGCTGTACATTTCAATGAAACATGGTGAAGCCCCAAAATTGCCCTCGCTAGAAGCCTGTGTTTCAGACATAAGGAAGTGGATGGCTGAAAACTTTCTACTTTTAAACTCGGACAAAACAGAGATGCTTGTTCTAGGTCCCAAGAAACAAAGAGATCTTCTGTTAAATCTGACAATTCATCTTGATGGTTGTAAAGTCGTCTCAAATAAAACTGTGAAGGACCTCGGCGTTACTCTTGACCCTGATCTCTCTTTTGACGAACATATCAAGACTGTTTCAAGGACTGCTTTTTTCCATCTACGTAACATTGCAAAAATCAGAAATTTTCTGTCCAAAAATGATGCAGAAAAATTAATCCATGCATTTGTTACTTCTAGGTTAGACTACTGCAATGCTCTACTTTCCGGCTACCCGGATAAAGCACTAAATAAACTTCAGTTAGTGCTAAATACGGCTGCTAGAATCCTGACTAGAACCAAGAAATTTGATCATATTACTCCAGTGCTAGCTTCCCTACACTGGCTTCCTGTTAAGGCAAGGGCTGATTTCAAGGTTTTACTGTTAACCTATAAAGCGTTACATGGGCTTGCTCCTACCTATCTTTCCGAGTTGGTCCTGCCGTACATACCAATACGTACGCTACGGTCACAAGACGCAGGCCTCCTAATTGTCCCTAGAATTTCTAAGCAAACAGCGGGAGGCAGGGCTTTCTCCTATAGATCTCCATTTTTATGGAACAGTCTGCCTACCCATGTGAGAGACGCAGACTCGGTCTCAACCTTTAAGTCTTTACTGAAGACTTATCTCTTCAGTAGGTCATATGATTGAGTGTAGTCTGGCCCAGGAGTGTGAAGGTGAACGGAAAGGCTCTGGAGCAACGAACCGCCCTTGCTGTCTCTGCCGGGCCGGTTCCCCTCTCTCCACTGGGATTCTCTGCCTCTAACCCTGTTACAGGGGCTGAGTCACTGGCTTGCTGGTGCTCTTTCATGCCGTCCCTAGGAGGGGTGCGTCACTTGAGTGGGTTGAGTTACTGACGTGATCTTCCTGTCTGGGTTGGCGCCCCCCCTTGGTTTGTGCTGTGGTGGAGATCTTTGTGGGCTATACTCGGCCTTGTCTCAGGATTGTAAGTTGGTGGTTGAGGATATCCCTCTAGTGGTGCGGGGGCTGTGCTTTGGCAAAGTGGGTGGGGTTATATCCTTCCTGTTTGGCCCTGTCCGGGGGTTTCTTCGGATGGGGCCACAGTGTCTCCTGACCGCTCCTGTCTCAGCCTCCAGTATTTATGCTGCAGTAGTTTATGTGTCGGGGGGCTAGGGTCAGTTGGTTATACCTGGAGTACTTCTCCTGTCTTATCCAGTGTCCTGTGTGAATTTAAGTATGCTCTCTCTAATTCTCTCGTTCTCTCTTTCTCTCTGAGAACCTGAGCCCTAGGACCATACGTCAGGACTACCGGGCATGATGACACCTTGCTGTCCCCAGTCCGCCTGGCCTTGCTGCTATTCCAGTTTCAACTGTTCTGCCTGCGGTTACGGAACCCCTACCTGTCCCAGACCTGCTGTTTTCAACTCTTAATGATCGGCTATGAAAAGCCAACTGAGATTTATTCCTGATTATTATTTGACCATGCTTGTCATTTATGAACATTTTGAAAATCTTGGCTCTCTCTAATTTTCTCCTTCTCTCTTTCTTTCTCTCGGAGGACCTGAGCCCTAGGACCATACGTCGGGACTACCGGCCGTGGTGACTCCTTGCTGTCCCCAGTCCGCCTGGCCTTGCTGCTATTCCAGTTTCAACTGTTCTGCCTGCGGTTATGGAACCCCTACCTGTCCCAGACCTGCTGTTTTCAACTCTTAATGATCGGCTATGAAAAGCCAACTGAGATTTATTCCTGATTATTATTTGACCATGCTTGTCATTTAAGAACATTTTGAAAATCTTGGCTCTCTCTAATTTTCTCCTTCTCTCTTTCTTTCTCTCGGAGGACCTGGGCCCTAGGACCATGCGTCGGGACTGCCGCCCGTGGTGACTCCTTGCTGTCCCCAGTCCGCCTGGCCTTGCTGCTATTCCAGTTTCAGCTGTTCTGCCTGCGGTTATGGAACCGCCACCTGTCCCAGACCTGTTGTTTTTCAACTCTTAATGATCAGCTATGAAAAGCCAACTGAAAATTATTCATGATTATTATTTGACCATGCTTGTCACTTATGAACATTTTTGAACATCTTGGCATAGTTCTGTTATAATCTCCACCCGGCACAGCCAGAAGAGGACTGGCCACCCCTCATAGCCTGGTTCCTCTCTAGGTTTCTTCCTAGGTTTTGGCCTTTCTAGGGAGCTTTTCCTAGCCACCGTGCTTCTACACCTGCATTACTAGCTGTTTGGGGTTTTAGGCTGGGTTTCTGTACAGCACTTCGAGATATTAGCTGATGTACGAAGGGCTATATAAAATAAAATTGATTGATTGATTGATTGTTTGTATTCGGTCATGTTTCCGGTCACCTTGCCCTGGTTAAAAGCAGTGGTTCGCGCATTCAGTTTCACGCGAATGCTGCCGTCAATCCACGGTTTCTGGTTTGGGAATGTTTTAATCGTTGCTGTGGGTACGACATCGTCAATGCACTTTCTAATGAACTCGCTCACCGAATCAGCGTATTCGTCAATATTGTTGTTGGACGCAATGCGGAACATATTCCAATCCGCGTGATCGAAGCAGTCTTGAAGCGTGGAATCAGATTGGTCGGACCAGCGTTGAACAGACCTGAGCGAGGGAGCTTGTTGTTTTAGTTTCTGTTTGTAGGCTGGAAGCAACAAAATGGAGTCGTGGTCAGCTTTTCCGAAAGGAGGGCGGGGGAGGGCCTTATATGCGTCGCGGAAGTTAGTATAACAATGATCCAAGGTTTTACCAGCCCTGGTAGCACAATCGATATGCTGATAGAATTTAGGGAGTTTTGTTTTCAGATTAGCCTTGTTAAAATCCCCAGCTACGATGAATGCAGCCTCAGGGTGTGTGGTTTCCAGTTTACAAAGAGTCAGATAAAGTTCGTTCAGGGCCATCGATGTGTCTGCTTGGGGGGGAATATATACGGCTGTGATTATAATCGAAGAGAATTCCCTTGGTAGACAATGCGGTCGACATTTGATTGTGAGGAATTCTAGATCAGGTGAACAGAATGACTTGAATTCCTGTATGTTGTTATGATCACACCACGTCTCGTTAATCATAAGGCATACACCCCCGCCCCTCTTCTTACCAGAAAGATGTATGTTTCTGTCAGCGCGATGCGTGAAGAAACCGTCTGGCTGCACCGACTCCGTTAGCGTCTCTTGAGTGAGCCATGTTTCCGTGAAGTAGAGAACGTTACAATCTCTGATGTCTCTCTGGAATGTTACCCTTGCTCGGATTTCATCAACCTTATTGTCAAGAGACTGGACATTGGCGAGTAGTATGCTAGGGAGTGGAGCGCGATGTGCCCGTCTCCGAAGCCTGACCAGGAGACCTCTACGTTTGCCCCTTTTACGGCGTCGCATAGGGTCGCCGGCTGGGATCAGATCTATTGTATTGGGTGGAAGGCAAAACACTGGATCCGTTTCGGGAAAGTCATATTCCTGGTTGTAACGATGGTGAGTTGACGTTGCTCTTATATTCAGTAGTTCCTCCCGACTGTATGTAATGAAACCTAAGATTACCTGGGGTACCAATGTAAGGAATAACACATAAAAAAACAAAATACTGCATATTTTCCAAGGAACGCGAAGCGAGGCGGCCATCTCGGTCCGCGCCGGAAGTGTGTGATTGTTGCATGTTGTGTTAATATCTTAGTTTATTGTACAGTGGTTCTTCCTTTAACCTTTTCTCAATAGGGGGTGCTGTTTTCACTTTGTAAAAATTTCGTTCCCAAATTAAACTGCCTCGTACTCAATTCTTGCTCGTACAATATGCATATTATTATTACTATTGGATAGAAAACACTCTCTAGTTTCTAAAACCGTTTGAATTATATCTGTGAGTAAAACAGAACTCAAGTTGGAGCAAACTTCCTGTAAGGAAGTGAGAAATCTGAAATCAGGCTGTCTGTTCTAGGGTCAGTTTATTAATTTGCATGTCTTCTATTGGTCGACATGCACTGCATACGCCTTCCCCTAGATGTCAGCAAATAGTGAGAATTGGAATGGAGTTGCTAGGCAGATCTGAGGCCATATAAAGGGTCTGGGAACGTGGGGTGCACTCTTTTCAACATTCGCCATGACGCAAGACAGACCTCAGGATGGCGTTCTGGAAAGCTCCCGTTATAGGACTTAGATATATCCGGCTCTGATTTTATTCGATATAGGTGTTAAAGACATCATAATGTAGTTATTTTAAACCGAGTTATATCAGTTTATATCAGTATATTGTGATTTTCGGATATTTCTTTGTGCTGGGTTATAGTGAGTTGGGCACGTCTTCGCCACATGGCTAATGTTTACTGCTAATTCCAAAGTTGAAGGCGACAATCTACAACCGAGCAACGATTCTTCTGGACAAAGGACAACTTGCCCAAGATTCTGATGGAAGCTCATCCAAAAGTAAGAACTATTTATGATGTTAATTCGTTGTTCTGTTGAAAAATGTGAAACTACTATTGCGCCATTAATTTCGGTGCGGTCTCGGCTCTGGCTGACGCACACTGTATGTCGTAGTAACGTTAATTTTAAAAATCTAACACAGCGGTTGCATTAAGAACTAATGTATCTTTCATTTGCTGTCCAACCTGTATTTTTTAGTCAAGTTTATGATTAGTTACTGATTAGATTAGGTGCCTCTCCCAAGATTTCTCCCGACATTTTGTTGGCAGCTTGGCTACTATTCTCATTGTATAACCACGATTTGTGCCGCTAAATATGCACATTTTCGAACAAACTCTATATGTATTGTGTAATATGATGTTATAGGACTGTCATCTGAAGAAGTTTGAGTGTCACACCCTGGCCTCTGTTATATTGATTTTCTTTATTAGTTTAGTTAGGTCAGGGTGTGACATGGGATGTTTGTGTGTTTTGTCTAGTTTAGGGTGTGTGTATTGTTTAGGGGGTTTTGTATAGTGTATGGGGTTGTGTTCAGTAGAGAGGTTTAGGAAAGTCTATGGTTGCCTGGTTTGGTTCTCAATCAGAGACAGCTGTTTATTGTTGTCTCTGATTGGGAGCCATATTTAAGGCAGCCATAGGCTTTAGGTGATTGTGGGTAATTGTCTATGTTTAACGTTTGTAGCTTGTGTATGCACTAACGTTTGTAGCTTCACGGTCGTTTGTTGTTTTGTTTTGTAAAAGTGTTCGTTTTCGTGTTTCGTCTTCTGAAAATAAAAGAAGATGTATTTCTCTCACGCTGCGCCTTGGTCCACTCTTCTGCCTCATTACGACGATCGTGACATTGAGAAGGTTAGTGAAAAAATGTATATATTTTGCTGGTTTATTCGTTATCGCTATTGTTGGCTTGAATCAATGCTGTTGTGTGGTTGGCTATTGTAGTAAGCTAATATAATGCTATATTGTGTTTTCGCTGTAAAACACTTAACAAATCTGAAATATTGGCTGGATTCACAAGATCTTTGTCTTTCATTTGCTGTACGCTGTGTATTTTTCATAAATGTTTTATGATGAGTATTTAGGTAATTCACGTTGCTCTCTGTAGTTATTCTAGTTGCTTTGGTGAGAGTTGTGATGGTGGCTGCAATGTAAAACTATGATTTATACCTGAAATATGCAAATTTTTCTAACAAAACATATGCTATACAATAAATATGTTATCAGACTGTCATCTGATGAAGTTGTTTCTTGGTTAGTGACTATTTATATCTTTATTTGGTCGAATTTGTGATAGCTACCTATGCAGGAAAAAAATGGTGGGAAAAAAAAGTTGTGTCTTTTGCTATCGTGGTTAGCTAATAGAAATACATATTGTGTCTTCCTTGTAATACATTTTAAAAATCAGAAATGATGGCTGGATTCACAAGATGTGTATCTTTCATCTGGTGTCTTGGACTTGTGATTTCATGATATTTAGATGCTAGTATTTACTTGTGGCGCTATGCTAGGCTATGCTAGTCAGCTTTTTTTACTGATGAGGGTGCTCCCGGATCCGGGATCGTGTGCAAGTAGAAGTTAAAGAGTTAAGATTTAAAGATTGCTGTACACCAGCTGAACCCATCCAACTTGAAGGAGCTGGAGCAGTTTTGCCTTGAAGAATGGGCAAAAATCCCAGTGACTAGATGTGCCAAGCTTATAAAGAGACATACCCCAAGATACTTGCGACTGTAATTGCTGCAAAAGGTGGCTCTACAAAGTATTGACTTGAGAGGGTGAATAGTTATGGACCCTCAAGTTTTCCGTTTTTTTTGTCTTATTTCTTGTTTCTTTCATAATAAAAACTATTTTAGATCTTCAAAGTGGTAGGCATGTTGTGTAAATCAAATGATACAACCCCCCCCAAAAAAAATCTATTTTAAATCCAGGTTGAAAGGCAACAAAATAGGAAAAATGCCAAGGGGGGTGAATACTTTCGCAAGCCACTGTACCTTAATGGAATTCACACGCTCCTCACATGATACGTGTGTGTGTGGTTGAGTGGGAAACATTCCCAAAGCAAATGCCAGCTTAATGTTCCGAGGTTGGGGGTTATATTCTGCTGGCCATGCACTCCCAGACGGCATAATGGTTAATACATACAGCCTTCATTTAAAATCCATCATCATTGCTATTGGACACACCTACTATCTCCTTTGGCTGTCCCACATTGGCTCCTACTATCTCCTTTGGCTGTCCCACATTGTCTCCTTCTATCTCCGTTGGCTGTCCCACATTATCTCCTTCTATCTCCTTTGGCTGTCCCACATTGGCTCCTTCTATCTCCTTTGGCTGTCCCACATTGGCTCCTTCTATCTCCTTTGGCTGTCCCACATTGTCTCCTTCTATCTCCTTTGGCTGTCCCACATTATCTCCTTCTATCTCCTTTGGCTGTCCCACACTGGCTCCTTCTATCTCCTTTGGCTGTCCCACATTGGCTCCTTCTATCTCCTTTGGCTGTCCCACATTGTCTCCTTCTATCTCCTTTGGCTGTCCCACATTGTCTCCTTCTATCTCCTTTGGCTGTCCGACATTGTCTCCTTCTATCTCCTTTGGCTGTCCCACATTGTCTCCTTCTATCTCCTTTGGCTGTCTGACATTGTCTCCTTCTCCTCTTGTTTCTAACATCTGAAAATGATGGTGGAATTCCACTTTAATAACGTGGCGTTCATGCATCCCATTGATTCTGATTGTGGTGAGGTACAGTATTTAGACTGAACATTATTTAGACTGAACAGTAGTTATACTGAACATTATTTAGACTGAACATTATTTAGACTGAACAGTAGTTAGACTGAACAGTATTTAGACTGAACAGTAGTTAGACTGAACAGTGTTTAGACTGAACAGTATTTAGACTGAACAGTATTTAGACTGAACAGTAGTTAGACTGAACAGTATTTAGACTGAACAGTAGTTATACTGAACATTATTTAGACTGAACAGTAGTTATACTGAACAGTAGTTAGACTGAACAGTGTTTAGACTGAACAGTAGTTATACTGAACAGTATTTAGACTGAACAGTATTTAGACTGAACAGTATTCAGACTGAACAGTGTTTAGACTGAACAGTGTTTAGACTGAACAGTAGTTAGACTGAACAGTAGTTAGACTGAACAGTATTCAGACTGAACAGTATTTAGACTGAACAGTGTTTAGACTGAACAGTAGTTAGACTGAACAGTAGTTAGACTGAACAGTATTTAGACTGAATGGTATTTAGACTGAACAGTAGTTAGACTGAACAGTATTTAGACTGAACAGTATTTAGACTGAATCGTATTTAGACTGAACAGTAGTTAGACTGAACAGTAGTTAGACTGAACAGTAGTTAGACTGAACAGTAGTTAGACTGAACAGTGTTTAGACTGAATGGTATTTAGACTGAACAGTAGTTAGACTGAACAGTAGTTAGACTGAACGGTGTTTAGACTGAATGGTATTTAGACTGAACAGTAGTTAGACTGAACAGTGTTTAGACTGAATGGTATTTAGACTGAACAGTATTTAGACTGAACAGTAGTTATACTGAACAGTGTTTAGACTGAACAGTGTTTAGACTGAATGGTATTTAGACTGAATGGTAGTTAGACTGAACAGTATTTAGACTGAATGGTATTTAGACTGAACAGTATTTAGACTGAACAGTGTTTAGACTGAACGGTATTTAGACTGAACAGTAGTTAGACTGAACAGTATTTAGACTGAACAGTAGTTAGACTGAACAGTAGTTAGACTGAACAGTATTTAGACTGAACAGTATTTAGACTGAACAGTAGTTATACTGAACAGTAGTTATACTGAATGGTATTTAGACTGAACAGTATTTAGACTGAACAGTATTTAGACTGAACAGTGTTCAGACTGAACGGTATTTAGACTGAACGGTATTTAGACTGAACGGTATTCAGACTGAACAGTGTTTAGACTGAACAGTAGTTAGACTGAACGGTAGTTATACTGAACAGTATTTAGACTGAACGGTATTTAGACTGAACGGTATTTAGACTGAACGGTATTTAGACTGAACAGTATTTAGACTGAACAGTATTTAGACTGAACAGTGTTTAGACTGAACGGTAGTTAGACTGAACGGTAGTTAGACTGAACGGTAGTTAGACTGAACGGTATTTAGACTGAACGGTATTTAGACTGAACGGTATTTAGACTGAACGGTATTTAGACTGAACGGTATTTAGACTGAACGGTATTTAGACTGAACGGTATTTAGACTGAACGGTATTTAGACTGAACGGTATTCAGACTGAACGGTATTCAGACTGAACAGTGTTTAGACTGAACAGTAGTTAGACTGAACGGTAGTTATACTGAACGGTATTTAGACTGAACGGTATTTAGACTGAACGGTATTTAGACTGAACGGTATTTAGACTGAACGGTATTTAGACTGAACGGTATTTAGACTGAACGGTATTTAGACTGAACAGTGTTTAGACTGAACGGTAGTTAGACTGAACGGTAGTTAGACTGAACGGTAGTTAGACTGAACGGTAGTTAGACTGAACGGTATTTAGACTGAACGGTATTTAGACTGAACGGTATTTAGACTGAACGGTATTTAGACTGAACGGTATTTAGACTGAACGGTATTTAGACTGAACGGTATTTAGACTGAACGGTATTCAGACTGAACGGTAGTTAGACTGAACGGTAGTTAGACTGAACGGTAGTTATACTGAACGGTATTTAGACTGAACGGTATTTAGACTGAACGGTATTTAGACTGAACGGTAGTTATACTGAACAGTGTTTAGACTGAACAGTGTTTAGACTGAACAGTAGTTAGACTGAACAGTAGTTAGACTGAACAGTTTTTAGACTGAACAGTTTTTAGACTGAACGGTTTTTAGACTGAACGGTATTTAGACTGAACGGTGTTCAGACTGAACGGTATTTAGACTGAACGGTATTTAGACTGAACGGTGTTTAGACTGAACGGTATTTAGACTGAACGGTATTTAGACTGAACGGTATTTAGACTGAACGGTATTTAGACTGAACGGTATTTAGACTGAACGGTATTTAGACTGAATGGTAGTTAGACTGAACGGTAGTTAGACTGAACGGTAGTTAGACTGAACGGTAGTTAGACTGAACGGTAGTTAGACTGAACAGTATTTAGACTGAACAGTATTTAGACTGAACAGTATTTAGACTGAACAGTGTTTAGACTGAACGGTGTTTAGACTGAACGGTATTTAGACTGAACGGTATTTAGACTGAACGGTATTTAGACTGAACGGTATTTAGACTGAACGGTATTTAGACTGAACGGTATTTAGACTGAACGGTGTTTAGACTGAACGGTGTTTAGACTGAACAGTAGTTAGACTGAACAGTAGTTAGACTGAACAGTATTTAGACTGAACAGTATTTAGACTGAACAGTGTTTAGACTGAACAGTGTTTAGACTGAACAGTGTTTAGACTGAACAGTGTTTAGACTGAACAGTATTTAGACTGAACAGTATTTAGACTGAACAGTATTTAGACTGAACAGTATTTAGACTGAACAGTATTTAGACTGAACTGTATTTAGACTGAACTGTATTTAGACTGAACTGTATTTAGACTGAACGGTATTTAGACTGAACGGTATTTAGACTGAACAGTGTTTAGACTGAACAGTATTTAGACTGAACAGTATTTAGACTGAACAGTATTTAGACTGAACGGTATTTAGACTGAACGGTATTTAGACTGAACAGTGTTTAGACTGAACGGTATTTAGACTGAACGGTATTTAGACTGAACGGTATTTAGACTGAACGGTATTTAGACTGAACGGTATTTAGACTGAACGGTATTCAGACTGAACGGTATTCAGACTGAACGGTAGTTAGACTGAACGGTAGTTAGACTGAACGGTATTTAGACTGAACGGTATTTAGACTGAACGGTATTTAGACTGAACGGTATTTAGACTGAACAGTAGTTAGACTGAACAGTAGTTAGACTGAACAGTATTTAGACTGAACAGTATTTAGACTGAACAGTGTTTAGACTGAACAGTGTTTAGACTGAACGGTATTTAGACTGAACGGTGTTCAGACTGAACGGTATTTAGACTGAACGGTGTTTAGACTGAACGGTATTTAGACTGAACGGTATTTAGACTGAACGGTATTTAGACTGAACGGTATTTAGACTGAACGGTATTTAGACTGAACGGTATTTAGACTGAACGGTATTTAGACTGAACGGTATTTAGACTGAACGGTATTCAGACTGAACGGTATTCAGACTGAACGGTGTTTAGACTGAACGGTAGTTAGACTGAACGGTATTCAGACTGAACGGTATTCAGACTGAACGGTGTTTAGACTGAACGGTATTTAGACTGAACGGTATTTAGACTGAACGGTATTTAGACTGAACGGTATTTAGACTGAACGGTATTTAGACTGAACGGTATTTAGACTGAACGGTGTTTAGACTGAACGGTGTTTAGACTGAACGGTGTTTAGACTGAACGGTGTTTAGACTGAACGGTGTTTAGACTGAACGGTATTTAGACTGAACGGTATTTAGACTGAACGGTATTTAGACTGAACGGTATTTAGACTGAACGGTGTTTAGACTGAACGGTATTTAGACTGAACGGTATTTAGACTGAACGGTATTTAGACTGAACGGTATTTAGACTGAACGGTATTTAGACTGAACGGTATTTAGACTGAACGGTATTTAGACTGAACGGTATTTAGACTGAACGGTATTCAGACTGAACGGTATTCAGACTGAACGGTGTTTAGACTGAACGGTAGTTAGACTGAACGGTATTCAGACTGAACGGTATTCAGACTGAACGGTGTTTAGACTGAACGGTATTTAGACTGAACGGTATTTAGACTGAACGGTATTTAGACTGAACGGTATTTAGACTGAACGGTATTTAGACTGAACGGTATTTAGACTGAACGGTGTTTAGACTGAACGGTGTTTAGACTGAACGGTGTTTAGACTGAACGGTGTTTAGACTGAACGGTGTTTAGACTGAACGGTATTTAGACTGAACGGTATTTAGACTGAACGGTATTTAGACTGAACGGTATTTAGACTGAACGGTATTTAGACTGAACGGTATTTAGACTGAACAGTATTTAGACTGAACAGTGTTTAGACTGAACAGTGTTTAGACTGAACAGTGTGTAGACTGAACAGTGTGTAGACCGAACAGTATTTAGACCGAACAGTATTTAGACCGAACAGTATTTAGACCGAACAGTGTTTAGACTGAACAGTGTGTGTGTGCCCTGAACCTTTTCTCCCTCCCTCCTTGTCCACCCGCCCGCCGCCGTCTTCCCTCCCTGCGTCCCTCCCTTCTTGCCGGCCGCCCGCCCGCCCACCCCCCTCCCCCCCTGTGTACCTGCCAGCCTCCCTCCCTCCATCCCTCATCTCTCTATGAAGTCTGGCTTTAGGCCTGGATACCCGTAGGTCGAATAATATTATATTGATGAATGAATGTATATCCAGGTGTTGCTCTCCAACAGTAAATAATGGTGAGGAAGGCAGAGAGATAGTCACAACATCAAGGCTACACCCCTCCTCCTCTCTGTAGAGTACAATTTGTGTCTGTGTCTGTCTGATGGATAGCCCGGCCAACAGAATCAATGCTACAGGACACAACACAAACCGTGGCAGGACACGCCATGCAAAACACTGCTCCATATCAAATGTGTGTGCACACACACACACACGCACACGCGCACGCACGCACGCACACACACACACACTTTGGCAGTGAATGCATTCTTAAACACGTACACGTACAGACACAAACTACGCCAATGAATTGTTAATATATACATGCACACACACACACACACACACACACACACACACACACACACACACACACACACACACACACACACACACACACACTGTACATTCGGACGGCCTCTGGCTGCCATTCAACAGAAATTTCACCTTCCTGTCAGAGAAATTAAGAGGGGCGTGGTCAGAAAGAAAAAACACAATCTCCCCAAAAACGCAGTTAAATTAATGAGTTGGTGTGTGTGTGTGTGTGTGTGTGTGTGTGTGTGTGTGTGTGTGTGTGTGTGTGTGTGTGTGTGTGTGTGTGTGTGTGTGTGTGTGTGTGTGTGTGTGTGTGTGTGTGTGTGTGGGTTGGGTTGGGTTGGGTTGGGACGCAGCTCTCCATAGAGCAGCTCAGCCTTTTAGAAAACACATATATAGATTTATCTCCTCTGAGAAAAGTCTAGGCAGGTTAATAATGTTATCTCTGAGAAGACTAGGCTAGTTAATCATGTTATCTCTGAGAAGACTAGGCTAGTTAATCATGTTATCTCTGAGAAGACTAGGCTAGTTAATCATGTTGTCTTTGAGAAGACTAGGCTAGTTAACGTTATCTCCTCTGAGAAAAGACTAGGCTAGGTAATAATGTTATCTCTGAGAAGACTAGGCTAGTTAATCATGTTATCTCTGAGAAGACTAGGCTAGTTAATCATGTTATCTCTGAGAAGACTAGGCTAGTTAATCATGTTGTCTTTGAGAAGACTAGGCTAGTTAACGTTATCTCCTCTGAGAAAAGACTAGGCTAGGTAATAATGTTATCTCTGAGAAGACTAGGCTAGTTAATCATGTTATCTCTGAGAAGACTAGGCTAGTTAATCATGTTATCTCTGAGAAGACTAGGCTAGTTAATCATGTTATCTTTGAGAAGACTAGGCTAGTTAACGTTATCTCCTCTGAGAAAAGACTAGGCTAGGTAATAATGTTATCTCTGAGAAGACTAGGCTAGTTAATCATGTTATCTTTGAGAAGACTAGGTTAGTTAACGTTATCTCCTCTGAGAAAAGACTAGGCTAGGTAATAATGTTATCTCTGAGAAGACTAGGCTAGTTAATCATGTTATCTTTGAGAAGACTAGGCTAGTTAATCATGTCATCTTTTAGAAGACTAGGCTAGGTAATAATGTTATCTTTGAGAAGACTAGGCTAGTTAATCATGTCTCCTTTGAGATAAGACTAGGGTGATGATCCGTCTGAGGCGTAAAATCCTGACGATCATACTGAGGCATGACGTGGGATGGGCGCCTGCAGAGCCAACCGTGGCAAGGAAACCTATCGAACCAGGAAGGATGTGGAGGCCCGACAAACGAGCTGAGGCACCCCCCTTGTTCCATCGGCGGGGGCCCCCGGACCCGACGTCACCACCAAGACCAAAAAGCCAGCACTCGTTGATGCCTCAAATGGTTGCTTCAGCATTCTGTAAGAATCGACGCTGGGGTAGAGAAGCAGATACGGAGAGTGAACATTTACTATAGCACAGACATGGAACAGGACAGGAACAGGCCAGGAACAGGACAGAACAGGACAGGAACAGGCCAGGAACAGGACAGGAACAGGACAGGAACAGGCCAGGAACAGGACAGGAACAGGACAGGACAGGAACAGGACAGGAACAGGAACAGGAACAGGACAGAACAGGAACAGGAACAGGAACAGGACAGGACAGGAACAGGACAGGAACAGGAACAGGAACAGGACAGGACAGAACAGGAACAGGAACAGGACAGGACAGGACAGGAACAGGAACAGGACAGGAACAGGACAGGAACAGGAACAGGAACAGGACAGGAACAGGAACAGGACAGGACAGGAACAGGAACAGGAACAGGAACGGAACAGGACAGAACAGGAACAGGAACAGGAACAGGACAGAACAGGAACAGGAACAGGAACAGGACAGGAACAGGAACAGGAACAGGACAGGAACAGGACAGGAACAGGAACAGGAACGGAACAGGAACAGGAACAGGAACAGGAACAGGACAGGAACAGGACAGGAACAGGAACAGGAACAGGAACAGGCCAGGAACAGGACAGGAACAGGACAGGAACAGGACAGGAACAGGAACAGGAACAGGAACAGAACAGGAACAGAACAGGAACAGGACAGGAACAGGACAGGAACAGGCCAGGAACAGGCCAGGAACAGGCCAGGAACAGGACAGGAACAGGCCAGGAACAGGCCAGGAACAGGCCAGGAACAGGAACAGGAACAGGCCAGGAACAGGACAGGAACAGGAACAGGAACAGGGACAGGCCAGGAACAGGAACAGGCCAGGAACAGGAACAGGAACAGGCCAGGAACAGGACAGGAACAGGACAGGAACAGGAACAGGAACAGGACAGGAACAGGAACAGGCCAGGAACAGGCCAGGAACAGGCCAGGAACAGGCCAGGAACAGGAACAGGAACAGAACAGGAACAGAACAGGAACAGGACAGGAACAGGACAGGAACAGGACAGGAACAGGACAGGAACAGGACAGGAACAGGAACAGGAACAGGACAGGAACAGGACAGGAACAGGGACAGGCCAGGAACAGGAACAGGCCAGGAACAGGAACAGGAACAGGACAGGAACAGGACAGGAACAGGACAGGAACAGGAACAGGAACAGGCCAGGAACAGGAACAGGAACAGAACAGGAACAGAACAGGAACAGGACAGGAACAGGACAGGAACAGGCCAGGAACAGGACAGGACAGGAACAGGACAGGAACAGGACAGGAACAGGACAGGAACAGGAACAGGACAGGAACAGGACAGGAACAGGACAGGAACAGGAACAGGACAGGAACAGGCCAGGAACAGGCCAGGAACAGGACAGGAACAGGCCAGGAACAGGCCAGGAACAGGCCAGGAACAGGACAGGAACAGGCCAGGAACAGAACAGGAACAGGAACAGGCCAGGAACAGGAACAGGGACAGGCCAGGAACAGGAACAGGAACAGGCCAGGAACAGGAACAGGCCAGGAACAGGAACAGGAACAGGACAGGAACAGGACAGGAACAGGACAGGAACAGGACAGGAACAGGAACAGGCCAGGAACAGGCCAGGAACAGGCCAGGAACAGGAACAGGAACAGAACAGGAACAGAACAGGAACAGGACAGGAACAGGACAGGAACAGGCCAGGAACAGGACAGGACAGGAACAGGAACAGGAACAGGCCAGGAACAGGACAGGAACAGGACAGGAACAGGAACAGGAACAGGACAGGAACAGGACAGGAACAGGAACAGGAACAGGCCAGGAACAGGCCAGGAACAGGAACAGGAACAGGAACAGGACAGGAACAGGAACAGGGACAGGGACAGGAACAGGAACAGGGACAGGGACAGGAACAGGAACAGGAACAGGCCAGGAACAGGAACAGGAACAGGAACAGGGACAGGACAGGAACAGGAACAGGACAGGAACAGGACAGGAACAGGAACAGGCCAGGAACAGGACAGGAACAGGCCAGGAACAGGAACAGGAACAGGAACAGGACAGGAACAGGAACAGGAACAGGAACAGGACAGGAACAGGAACAGGACAGGAACAGGCCAGGAAACAAAACGACATACGACAACTAATGCTGAATCCGGGAACAGACCTGGGGAACAGACAGATATAGGGGAGGTAATAACACAGGTGATTGAGTCCAGGTGAGTCCAATGAATCGCTGACGCGTGTGACGAGGGAAGCAGGTGTGCGTAGTGCAGGCAGCCTGGCATCCTCGAGCGCCAGGGAGGAAGAGCGGGAGCAGGCATGACAATATTAGTATATGTTAGTATGTTTATAGAGGACTATATTTGTATGTCTATAGAGGACTATAATAGTATATATTAGTATGTCTATAGAGGACTATATTAGTATGTCTATAGAGGACTATATTAGTATATATTAGTATGTCTATAAGGGACTATATTAGTATATATTAGTATGTCTATAGAGGACTATATTAGTATGTCTATAGAGGACTATATTAGTATATATTAGTATGTCTATAAGGGACTATATTAGTATATATTAGTATGTCTATAGAGGACTATATTAGTATGTCTATAGAGGACTATATTAGTATATATTAGTATGTCTATAAGGGACTATAATAGTATATATTAGTATGTCTATAGAGGACTATATCATAATGACTCAATACCCCATAATGACTCTACACCCCATAATAACACAATACCCCATAATGACACAATACCCCATAACAACGCAATACCCCATAATGACACAATACCCCATAATGACTCAATACCCCATAATGACTCACTACCCCATAATAACACAATACCCCATAATGACACAATACCCATAATAACACAATACCCCATGATGACAAAGGAAAATACGTTTTTTAGAGGTTTTGCTAATTAATATATATTTTTGAAAACAGATATCTTATTTACATAAGTTTTCCGACCCTTTGCTATGAGACTCGAATTTGGGCTCAGGTGCATCCTGTTTCCATTGATCATCCTTGATGTTTCTACAACTTGATTGGTGTCCACCTGTGGTAAATTCAATTGATTGGACATGATTTGGAAAGGCACACACCTGTCTGTATAAGGTCCGACAGTCGACAGTGAATGTCAGAGCAAAAACCAAGCCATGATGTCGAAGTAATTGTCCATAGAGCTCCGAGACAGGATTGTGTCGAGGCACAGATCTGGGGAAGGGAACCAAAACATTTCTGCAGCATTGAAGGTCCCCAAGAACAAAGTGGCCTCCATTATACTTAAATGGAAGAAATTTAGAACCACCAAGACTCTTCCTACAACTGTCCGCCCGGCCAAACTGAGAAATCAGAGGAGAAGGGTCTTGGTCAGGGAGGTGACCAAGAACCCGATGATCACTCTGACAGAGCTCCAGAGTTCCTCAGTGGAGATGGGAGAACCTTGCATTAGGACAAACATCTCTGCAGCACTCCACCAATCAGGTATTTTTGGTAGAGTGGCCAGATGTAAGCCACTCCTTAGTAAAAGGCACATGACAGCCCGCTTGGAGTTTGCCAAAAGGCACCTAAAGGACCATGAGAAACAAGAATCTCTAGTCTGATGAAACCAATATTGAACACTTTGGCCTGCATGCCAAGCGTCATGTCTGGAGTAAACCTGGCACCATACCATGGTGGTGGAAGCATAATGCTGTGTGGGGTTTCCACCATGGTGGTGGAAGCATAATGCTGTGTGGGGTTTCCACCATGGTGGTGGAAGCATAATGCTGTGTGGGGTTTTCACCATGGTGGTGGAAGCATAATGCTGTGTGGGGTTTCCACCATGGTGGTGGAAGCATAATGCTGTGTGGGGTTTCCACCATGGTGGTGGAAGCATAATGCTGTGTGGGGTTTCCACCATGGTGGTGGAAGCATAATGCTGTGTGGGGTTTCCACCATGGTGGTGGAAGCATAATGCTGTGTGGGGTTTCCACCATGGTGGTGGAAGCATAATGCTGTGTGGGGTTTCCACCATGGTGGTGGAAGCATAATGCTGTGTGGGGTTTCCACCATGGTGGTGGAAGCATAATGCTGTGTGGGGTTTCCACCATGGTGGTGGAAGCATAATGCTGTGTGGGGTTTCCACCATGGTGGTGGAAGCATAATGCTGTGTGGGGTTTTCAGCAGCAAGGACTGGGAGACTAGTCTGGATCGAGGTAAAGAAGAATGGAGCAAAGTACAGAGAGATCTTTGATGAAAACCTGTTCCAGATTTATCAGGACCTCAGACTGGGGCAAAGGTTCACCTTTAAACAGGACAGTGGCCCTAAGTACACAGCCAAGACAACACAGGAGTGGCTTTCGGGACAAGTCTCTGAATGTCATTGAGTTGCCCAGCCAGAGCCTGGACTTGAACCCGATCAAACATGTCTGGAGAGACCTGAAAATAGCTGTGCAGTGATGCTCCCCATCCAACCTGACAGATTTTGAGAGGATCTGCAGAGAAGAATGGGAGAAACTCCCCAAATACAGGTGTACCAAGCCTAGCATCATACCCAATAATATTTGAGGCTGTAATCACTGCCAAGGTGCTTCAACAAAGTACTGAGTAAAGGGTCTGAATACTTTTTAGTTTTTTAGAAATTTGCGAACATTTCTAAAAATGTATATATATTTTTTTAAGATGCGTTTTACATTGGAGATCCTCAGAGCTAGAAAATTGTATATCATACACTACAGTTGAGGAACAATGAAAAATGAATTATGCTTTGAAAGTTGATAAAGTTGTATCCACACTTTTGAGGAAATGGGCTTTCAATGTTTTGGTACACCCACTGGAGAGCTCTTTTTTGTCTACACCCTCTTCAGCTATAGCACCGCCCTTAAACTCAGAGCGTTGTCAGATTCTCCGTTCATATATTCAGAGCGTTTCGCTCTCGGTGTGTTCAGAGCGCATACTGGACGCTCTGGCCGAGGAGTAGGGGTGAGCCGAGAGCACACTGGACGCTCTGGCCGAGGAGTAGGGGTGAGCCGAGAGCACACTGGACGCTCTGGCCGAGGAGTAGGGGTGAGCCGAGCGCACACTGGACACTCTGGCCGAGGAGTCGGGTTGAGCCGAGCGCACACTGGACACTCTGCCCGAGGAGTAGGGGTGAGCCGAGCGCACACTGGACACTCTGGCCGAGGAGTAGGGGTGAGCCGAGCGCACACTGGACACTCTGCCCGAGGAGTCGGGGTGAGCCGAGCGTTCTGTCCTAACAACGGCAGTCAATCTAACTGGCTAACGTTGGCTAGTTTGCTAGCTACTTCTTGACATAAATGAGAGAAAACCTCACTCTGACCATTTTACTCACCCTGGAACAGCCGGTTAGGCTATTTGTATGTCATTCAGAGAGTTGGTGACTGCAACTGTGCTGCTGGCAACAATTGAATTACAATGAATTAATTAGAGTTGTTTTTTGCCAAAGTTTACTGACACGGGCCATATTCAAGCGTTCGTAAATGTGTCAGTTGTTCTGTGCTCTGGCACACACTCAGATGAGAGTGCCCCTGAAATCGGAGTAGGTAGCCAGAGCAAATTTACCAGCTACGTCTATCAACAGTTGTTTACATCGCCATCATGAACATTCTATTATATATAGCTAGCATGTAGCTAGCTAGCTAGCTAAACAATGAACCATATCCCAACTCATGATGTTACTACCCTGCATGAATATGCACTTAGCTAACCAACCAGGTTCAATGTTAGCTAGCTAACATTAGGCTGTAACTAGTAAAGCAAATGGTTCTGAGATACGAATTATATTACTACACAGATCATACACATAATGTATACTAGCGATCCAGCCAGCTCACATTAACTTGAAATTAAAATGACTTTCTGACAAAAATAGAAACATGTATTATTTTAAAAAATGTAGCTAGCTAGACTCTTGCCCGTATCAATGAATGGACGCCTCTCCCTCTGTCACGGATGCCATGGTTGCCCTTAGTTTGAAGATGTAATCCGGAGACTGTTGTTTTCTTCATCTCCTTAGTTATCATAATCTAATTTCAAAATTCGATCTCCCGGCATGTCCAGCCCAATTATTATCTCAGCCAATCATGGCTAGAGGGAAGGTTGCTTGCTTTTTCTGTGGCTAAACCAACTAGGCTCGTATTTACAGATGGCATACAAGTATGTTAACAAGGCACATGAAAGTTCATATGTTCAGGCAGGCATTTCTTCCAAAAAACAGATTTTGAAAAAAACCCCGATGTTTTTTTATCTGTATAGTTGTTTATCACCAAATAATTAAATATATTAGTATATATTCATGTGTCTTTCTCCTAGTACTGATTTACAGGATTTAGGTCCACCCAGTTTCAATGTAATCTGTGAGCGAGTGTGTGCGTGTGTGTTTACCCCTGTGGTAATGTCTGTTCCGATGGTATCAGTAGATCAGTAGATGTCTCTGAGGTAGAACTCATTGGAGCCAAAGGGTAGGAAAGAAGGGAGGGAGGAGAGGAGAGAGGAGAGAGAGAGGAGTGAAAACGCACAGATAGACACAGAGTCCTGCAGACTTACTGTTCAGTGTATAGGGATCTTATTCATTATTGATCCATTACTGTCATTTCAACGCTTTATCAATAACATGTGGTGTATGTGTCCCTGATCTAGTTTAGTCTCTCTGTTCCACTTTACTTTTCTCCCCTCCAGCTTCAGTCTCTCCCTCCCTCTCTTCTCTACTTGTTTTAACTACAAATTGTTTCTGTTCTGTCTACATGGGTTTTACACTGTGTGTTTATGTGGTCTGTAGTCTTCTAGCTCCCAGAGGCCTTTGGGGAATTGGCAGGACAGTGGTTGCTGGGGGCAACCTGGTGCTGGTTGTCAGAGAGGCCTATGTTTATGTGCCAGGTGGGTTGGTGGCTGGTCGCTGACGTATCCCAAATGGCTATAGTGCATCACTGTTCCTATGGACCCTAATGGAGGTGTAGTCTATCTGACACATCTGTCCTATCTGACATGAGGAATCAGTCTCATCTGGGGAATACACTAGATTACCTCTCTCTAGTTGGCCAGTGATGCGATACACACAGACCTAGAGTTGTGTAATACATCACAATGGCTGTTTGTTCCTAGCACCACTACTAATGGTAGTCACACAGCTCAGCCTGAAACAGACAAGGACAAACTGCTTGTATCTGTGGGTTCAGCACAACACTACTTAGTAAACACTGATTACTATGTAATTCTGCTACCGCTTTCTCCTCTCACACACGCACGGAAAGGGGGATACCTAGTCAGTACAATGCCTTCAACTGAAATGTGTCTTCCGCATTTAACCAAACCCCTCTGAATCCGAGAGGTGTGGGGGGCTGCCTTAATCGACACCCACGTCTTCAGCACCCGAGGAACAGTGGGTTAACTGCCATGTTCATGGGCAGAACAACAGATTTTTACCTTGCCAACTCAGGGAGTCAATCCAGCAACATTTAGATTACCGGCCCAATGCTCTAACCGCTAGGCTACCGGCCCAACGCTCCTGACCGCTAGGCTACCGGCCCAACGCTCCTGACCGCTAGGCTACCGGCCCAACGCTCCTGACCGCTAGGCTACCGGCCCAACGCTCCTGACCGCTAGGCTACCGGCCCAACGCTCCTGACCGCTAGGCTACCGGCCCAACGCTCCTGACCGCTAGGCTACCGGCCCAACGCTCTAACCGCTAGGCTACCGGCCCAACGCTCTAACCGCTAGGCTACCGGCCCAACTCTCTAACCGCTAGGCTACCGGCCCAACGCTCTAACCGCTAGGCTACCGGCCCAACTCTCTAACCGCTAGGCTACCGGCCCAACTCTCTAACCGCTAGGCTACCAGCCCAACTCTCTAACCGCTAGGCTACCAGCCCAACTCTCTAACCGCTAGGCTACCGGCCCAACGCTATAACCGCTAGGCTACCGGCCCAACGGTCTAACCGCTAGGCTACCGGCCCAACGGTCTAACCACTAGGCTACCGGCCCAATGCTCTAACCACTAGCCTACCTTTCGCCCCATGTCATGTGTTACTGTCCAGCTCTACAAACTCAGTTAATGTATATGCACTAAACTCAGCAAAAAAAGGAACATCCTCTCAATGGCAACCGCATTTATTTTCAGCAAACTTAACATGTGTAAATATTTGTATGAACAGAACAAGATTTAACAACTGAGACATAAACTTAACAAGTTCCACAGACGTGACTAACAGAAATGGAATAATGTGTCCCTGAACAAAAGTAACAGTCAGTATCTGGTGTGGCCACCAGCTGCATTAAGTACTTCAGTGCATCTCCTCCTCATGGACTGCACCAGATTTGACAGTTCTTGCTGTGAGATGTTACCCCACTCTTCCACCAAGGCACTGGCAAGTTTCCGGACATTTCTGGGGGGAGTGGCCCTCACCCTCGACCTCCGATCCAACAGGTCCCAGACGTGATCAATGGGATTGAGATCCGGGCTCTTCGCTGGCCATGGCAGAACACTGACATTCCTGTCTTGTAGGAAATCACGCACAGAACAAACAGTATGGCTGGTGGCATTGTCATGCTGGAGGGTCATTTCAGGATGAGCCTGCAGGAAGGGTACCACATGAGGGGGAAGGATGTCTTCCCTGTAATGCACAGAGTTGAGATTGCCTGCAATGACAACAAGCTTAGTCCGATGATGCTGTGACACAACACCCCAGACCATGACGGACCCTCCACCTCCAAATCGATCCCGCTTCAGAATACTGGCCTCGCACATCTACCCTATAATAAACACTTCTCACCTAAATATACACTTCTACCCTATAATTCACACTTCTACCCTATAATATACACCTCTACCCTATAATATACACTTCTACCCTATAATATACACCTCTACCCTATAATATACACTTCTACCCTATAATATACACTTCTACCCTCCAATATACACTTCTACCCTATAATATACACTTCTACCCTATAATATACACTTCTACCCTCCAATATACACTTCTACCCTATAATATACACTTCTACAATGCCAAGCGTCGGCTAGAGTGGTGTAAAGCTCGTCGCCATTGGATTCTGGAGCAGTGGAAACGCTTTCTCTGGAGTGATGAATCACGCTTCACCATCTGGCAGTTCGACCAACGAATCTGTTTTGGCGGATGCCAGGAGAATGCTACCTGCCTGAATGCATAGTATCAATTGTAAAGTTTGGTAGAGGGGGAGTAATGTACTTGGGTTGTTTTGGCCTGGGTTCCAGTGAAGGGAAGTCTTAACGCTACATAAAACAATGCCATTGTAGATTCTGGGATTCCAACTTCTGGGATTCCAACTTCGTGGCAACAGTTTGGGGAAAGCCCTTTCCTGTTTCAGCATGGCAACAAAAGGAAGGGAGGAGAAACCATCAGAAATACACAGAGACAGACATATCACTCATACACACCCAGTGTTAAAGTACCTCTGGGAAAAAACATGTAGCAGTGGGGGCTAATGCAGTACCTACTGTTTGAAAGAGAACTGTACAACTGAAGGTATTCAACCCAACTGTATCTTCTGCATTTAACCCAACCCCTCTGAATCAGAGAGGTGCGGGTGGGCTGCCTTAATCATCATCGTCAAGAAGCAGTTGTGTGGTTTAACTGCCTTGCTCAAGGGCAGAATGGCAGGTTTTTCCACCTTGCTGGCTTGAGGATTCGAACCAGCGGCCTTTAGGTTACTAGACCAACGTTCTTAACCACTAGACTACCTGCTGCTGATATTCTATTCCAAAATGAATTAAAATATCATGATGCTGACACATCTAAAATAACACGATGCTGACACATCTAAAATAACACGATGCTGACACATCTAAAATAACATGATGCTGACACATCTAAAATAACATGATGCTGACACATCTAGAATAACATGATGCTGACACATCTAAAATAACATGATGCTGACACATCTAAAATAACATGATGCTGACACATCTAAAATAACATGATGCTGACACATCTAAAATAACACGATGCTGACACATCTAAAATAACACGATGCTGACACATCTAAAATAACATGATGCTGACACATCTAAAATAACACGATGCTGACACATCTAAAATAACATGATGCTGACACATCTAAAATAACATGATGCTGACACATCTAAAATAACATGATGCTGACACATCTAAAATAACATGATGCTGACACATCTAGAATAACATGATGCTGACACATCTAAAATAACATGACGCTGACACATCTAAAATAACATGACGCTGACACATCTAAAATAACATGATGCTGACACATCTAGAATAACATGATGCTGACACATCTAAAATAACATGATGCTGACACATCTAAAATAACATGACGCTGACACATCTAAAATACCACGATGCTGACACATCTAAAATAACACGATGCTGACACATCTAAAATAACATGATGCTGACACATCTAAAATAACATGATGCTGACACATCTAAAATAACATGATGCTGACACATCTAAAATAACATGATGCTGACACATCTAAAATAACACGATGCTGACACATCTAAAATAACATGATGCTGACACATCTAAAATAACATGATGCTGACACATCTAAAATAACATGATGCTGACATCTAAAATAACATGACGCTGACACATCTAAAATAACACGATGCTGACACATCTAAAATAACAAGATGCTGACACATCTAGAATAACATGATGCTGACACATCTAAAATAACATGATGCTGACACATCTAAAATAACATGATGCTGACACATCTAAAATAGCATGATGTAGACACATCTAAAATAACATGATGCTGACACATCTAGAATAACATGATGCTGACACATCTAAAATAACATGATGCTGACACATCTAAAATAACATGATGCTGACACATCTAAAATAACATGATGCTGACACATCTAAAATAACATGATGCTGACACATCTAAAATAACATGATGCTGACACATCTAAAATAACAAGATGCTGACACATCTAAAATAACACGATGCTGACACATCTAAAATAACATGACGCTGACACATCTAAAATAACACGATGCTGACACATCTAGAATAACAAGACGCTGACACATCTAAAATAACATGACGCTGACACATCTAGAATAACATGATGCTGACACATCTAAAATAACACGATGCTGACACATCTAAAATAACAAGACGCTGGCACATCTAAAATAACATGATGCTGACACATCTAAAATAACATGATGCTGACACATCTAAAATAACATGATGCAGACACATCTAAAATAACATGATGCTGACACATCTAAAATAACATGATGCTGACACATCTAAAATAACATGATGCTGACACATCTAAAATAACATGATGCTGACACATCTAAAATAACATGATGCTGACACATCTAAAATAACATGATGCTGACACATCTAAAATAACATGATGCTGACACATCTAAAATAACATGATGCTGACACATCTAAAATAACACGATGCTGACACATCTAAAATAACACGATGCTGACACATCTAAAATAACATGATGCTGACACATCTAAAATAACATGATGCTGACACATCTAGAATAACATGATGCTGACACATCTAAAATAACATGATGCTGACACATCTAAAATAACATGATGCTGACACATCTAAAATAACATGATGCTGACACATCTAAAATAACACGATGCTGACACATCTAAAATAACACGATGCTGACACATCTAAAATAACATGATGCTGACACATCTAAAATAACACGATGCTGACACATCTAAAATAACATGATGCTGACACATCTAAAATAACATGATGCTGACACATCTAAAATAACATGATGCTGACACATCTAAAATAACATGATGCTGACACATCTAGAATAACATGATGCTGACACATCTAAAATAACATGACGCTGACACATCTAAAATAACATGACGCTGACACATCTAAAATAACATGATGCTGACACATCTAGAATAACATGATGCTGACACATCTAAAATAACATGATGCTGACACATCTAAAATAACATGACGCTGACACATCTAAAATACCACGATGCTGACACATCTAAAATAACACGATGCTGACACATCTAAAATAACATGATGCTGACACATCTAAAATAACATGATGCTGACACATCTAAAATAACATGATGCTGACACATCTAAAATAACATGATGCTGACACATCTAAAATAACACGATGCTGACACATCTAAAATAACATGATGCTGACACATCTAAAATAACATGATGCTGACACATCTAAAATAACATGATGCTGACATCTAAAATAACATGACGCTGACACATCTAAAATAACACGATGCTGACACATCTAAAATAACAAGATGCTGACACATCTAGAATAACATGATGCTGACACATCTAAAATAACATGATGCTGACACATCTAAAATAACATGATGCTGACACATCTAAAATAGCATGATGTAGACACATCTAAAATAACATGATGCTGACACATCTAGAATAACATGATGCTGACACATCTAAAATAACATGATGCTGACACATCTAAAATAACATGATGCTGACACATCTAAAATAACATGATGCTGACACATCTAAAATAACATGATGCTGACACATCTAAAATAACATGATGCTGACACATCTAAAATAACAAGATGCTGACACATCTAAAATAACACGATGCTGACACATCTAAAATAACATGACGCTGACACATCTAAAATAACACGATGCTGACACATCTAGAATAACAAGACGCTGACACATCTAAAATAACATGACGCTGACACATCTAGAATAACATGATGCTGACACATCTAAAATAACACGATGCTGACACATCTAAAATAACAAGACGCTGGCACATCTAAAATAACATGATGCTGACACATCTAAAATAACATGATGCTGACACATCTAAAATAACATGATGCAGACACATCTAAAATAACATGATGCTGACACATCTAAAATAACATGATGCTGACACATCTAAAATAACATGATGCTGACACATCTAAAATAACATGATGCTGACACATCTAAAATAACATGATGCTGACACATCTAAAATAACATGATGCTGACACATCTAAAATAACATGATGCTGACACATCTAAAATAACACGATGCTGACACATCTAGAATAACATGATGCTGACACATCTAAAATAACACGATGCTGACACATCTAAAATAACATGACGCTGACACATCTAAAATAACACGATGCTGACACATCTAAAATAACATGATGCTGACACATCTAAAATAACACGATGCTGACACATCTAAAATAACATGACGCTGACACATCTAAAATAACACGATGCTGACACATCTAGAATAACAAGACGCTGACACATCTAAAATAACACGATGCTGACACATCTAAAATAACAAGACGCTGAAACATCTAAAATAACATGATGCTGACACATCTAAAATAACATGATGCTGACACATCTAAAATAACATGATGCTGACACATCTAAAATAACATGATGCTGACACATCTAAAATAACAAGACGCTGACACATCTAAAAAAACATGATGCTGACACATCTAAAATAACACGATGCTGACACATCTAAAATAACAAGACGCTGACACATCTAAAATAACATGATGCTGACACATCTAAAATAACATGATGCTGACACATCTAAAATAACATGATGCTGACACATCTAAAATAACATGATGCTGACACATCTAAAATAACAAGACGCTGACACATCTAAAATAACACGATGCTGACACATCTAAAATAACATGATGCTGACACATCTAAAATAACACGATGCTGACACATCTAAAATAACACGATGCTGACACATCTAAAATAACAAGACGCTGACACATCTAAAATAACATGATGCTGACACATCTAAAATAACATGATGCTGACACATCTAAAATAACATGATGCTGACACATCTAAAATAACATGATGCTGACACATCTAAAATAACATGATGCTGACACATCTAAAATAACAAGACGCTGACACATCTAAAATAACATGATGCTGACACATCTAAAATAACATGATGCTGACACATCTAAAATAACATGACGCTGACACATCTAAAATAACATGATGCTGACACATCTAAAATAACAAGACGCTGACACATCTAAAATAACATGATGCTGACACATCTAAAATAACATGACGCTGACACATCTAGAATAACATGATGCTGACACATCTAAAATAACACGATGCTGACACATCTAAAATAACACGATGCTGACACATCTAAAATAACATGATGCTGACACATCTAAAATAACATGATGCTGGCACATCTAAAATAACAAGACGCTGACACATCTAAAATAACATGATGCTGACACATCTAAAATAACACGATGCTGACACATCTAAAATAACATGATGCTGACACATCTAAAATAACAAGACGCTGACACATCTAAAATAACATGATGCTGACACATCTAAAATAACAAGACGCTGACACATCTAAAATAACATGATGCTGACACATCTAAAATAACATGACGCTGACACATCTAAAATAACAAGACGCTGACACATCTAAAATAACATAACGCTGACACATCTAGAATAACATGATGCTGACACATCTAGAATAACACGATGCTGACACATCTAAAATAACATGATGCTGACACATCTAAAATACCACGATGCTGACACATCTAAAATAACATGATGCTGACTTTCTCATAGCTTCAGTTTGCCGCCGCTCACCTTTAATAAGCTTTCTTAAAGGTGAGGGAACGTGCAATTGGCTGACTGCAGGAATGTCCACCAGAAATGTTGCCAGATATTTTAATATTCATTTCTCTACCATAAACTGCCTCCAACGTAATTTTACAGAATTTGGCAGTACGTCCAACCGGCCTCACAACTGCAGACCACGCCAGCCCAGGACCTCCACATCCAAATTATTCACCTGCGGCATGGTCTGAGACCAGACCCCTGGACAGACGATGAAACTGAGGAGTATTTATGTAAAACCCTTTTGTGGGAGAAAAACTGATTGGCTTGGCCTGGCTCCCAAGTGAGTGGGCCTATGCCTTCCCAGGCCCTCCCATGGCTGAGCCCCTACCCAGTCATGTGAAATCCATAGATTATGGCCTAATTAATTTATTTCAATTGACTGATTTCCTTACATGAAGTGGAAGTCAGTAAAAGCATTGAAATTGTTGCATGTTGCGTTCATATTTTTGTTCAGTGTAGTTAGCTAACTAAGTCTGACAAACATTAAGTAGCGTTAGCTAGCTAACTCATGTCAGGTAACGTTAGCAGTAACCAATTTGATAACGTCTTAGTTACCATTACCTAGCTAGCTAAGTTGGCTAGTTAGCTAGCTATCTCAACTGGTCGCTTCAAGTACTGACTTACCTTGATAGTTGAAGTTTGTCAACTTACCTTGATATATTGTTCATATTGAGCAGTAACTGGGTAAACCCCACGTTCGTATTTCGTTGAAGACTACAGACGACAACCGGATATCGTCATACATCGCTTGGCGTGGGAGGAAGTGGTCTGTTGGGGAAAACGCTGATATACCATCCAACTTGAAGGAGATGGAGCAGTTTTGCCTTGAAAAATGGGCAAAAATCCCAGTGGCTAGATGTGCCAAGCTTATAGAGACATACCCCAAGAGACTTGTAGCTGTAATTGCTGCAAAAGGTGGCTCTACAAAGTATTGACTTTCAGGGGGTGAATAGTTATACACACTCCAGTTCTGTTTTTTGTCTTATTTCTTGTTTGTTTCACAATACAAATATGTCAAAGTGGTAGGCATGTTGTTTAAATCAAATGATACAAACTCCCCCAAAAATCCATTTTAATTCCAGGTTGTCAGGCAACAAAATAGAAAAAACGCCAAGGGGGTGAATAGTTTCACAAGGCCTAGTTAGATGTCTCCCGCCAAATCCATGTCGAGGTAACGGTGATGCCAGGCAGATAGCTAGATACAAAATTGTTCTTAACTGGTGTGGTCAACAACAGCAATAATGAGTGAAAGGAAGGATACAAAAAACAGAAAACGTATCATTTCCACAAGGAATGGTCGGAGGATTCTTTTTTTGTCACATCAAACTCAAAATGTGTGTGTCTCACGTGCATCACTATCCCAAAGAAAGGTAACATAGAACCACAAGGCACTACAGAGGGTAGTGCGTACGGCCAGGTACATCACTGGGGCTAAGCTTCCTGCCATCCAGGACCTCTATACCAGGCGGTGTCAGAGGAAGGCCCTAAAAATTGTCAAGGACCCCAGCCACCCCAGTCATAGACTGTTCTCTCTACTACCGCATGGCAAGCGGTACCGGAGCGCCAAGTCTAGGACAAAAAGGCTTCTCAACAGTTTTTACCCCCAAGCCATAAGACTCCTGAACAGGTAATCAAATGGCTACCCGGACTATTTGCATTGTGAGTCCCCCCCAACCCCTCTTTTACGCTGCTGCTCTATGTTTATCATATATGCATAGTCACTTTAACTATACATTTATGTAAATACTACCTCAATTGGCCCGACCAACCAGTGCTCCCGCACATTGGCTAACCGGGCTATCTGCATTGTGTCCCGCCACCCCCCAACCCCTCTTTTTACGCTACCACTACTCTCTGATCATCATATATGCATAGTCACTTTAACCATATCTACATGTACATACTACCTCAATCAGCCCGACTAACCGGTGTCTGTATGTAGCCTCTCTACTGTATATAGCCTCACTACTTTTATAGCCTCACTACTGTATATAGCCTCTCTACTGTATATAGCCTCTCTACTGTATATAGCCTCCCTACTGTATATAACCTCTCTACTGTATATAGCCTCACTACTGTATATAGCCTCTCTACTGTATATAGCCTCACTACTGTATATAGCCTCTCTACTGTATATAGCCTCTCTACTGTATATAGCCTCTCTACTGTATATAGCCCCTCTACTGTATATAGCCTCTCTACTGTATATAGCCTCTCTACTGTATATAGCCTCACTACTGTATATAGCCTCTCTACTGTATATAGCCTCTCTACTGTATATAGCCTCTCTACTGTATATAGCCTCACTACTGTATATAGCCTCACTACTGTATATAGCCTCTCTACTGAATATAGCCTCTCTACTGTTATAGCCTCACTACTGTATGTAGCCTCGCTACTGTATAGCCTCACTACTGTATATAGCCTCACTACTGTATATAGCCTCGCTACTGTATATAGCCTCGCTACTTTTATAGCCTCTCTACTGTATATAGCCTCGCTACTTTTATAGCCTCACTACTGTATGTAGCCTCGCTACTGTATAGCCTCACTACTGTATATAGCCTCACTACTGTATATAGCCTCGCTACTGTATATAGCCTCGCTACTTTTATAGCCTCCCTACTGTATATAGCCTCTCTACTGTATATAGCCTCTCTACTGTATATAGCCTCGCTACTGTATATAGCCTCTCTACTGTATATAGCCTCTCTACTGTATATAGCCTCTCTACTGTATATAGCCCCTCTACTGTATATAGCCTCTCTACTGTATATAGCCTCTCTACTGTATATAGCCTCTCTACTGTATATAGCCTCTCTACTGTATATAGCCTCCCTACTGTATATAGCCTCTCTACTGTATATAGCCTCTCTACTGTATATAGCCTCTCTACTGTATATAGCCTCTCTACTGTATATAGCCTCTCTACTGTATATAGCCTCCCTACTGTATATAGCCTCTCTACTGTATATAGCCTCTCTACTGTATATAGCCTTTCTACTGTATATAGCCTCTCTACTGTATATAGCCTCTCTACTGTATATAGCCTTTCTACTGTATATAGCCTCGCTACTGTATATAGCCTCTCTACTGTATATAGCCTCTCTACTGTATATAGCCTCTCTACTGTATATAGCCTCTCTACTGTATGTAGCCTCTCTACTGTATATAGCCTCTCTACTGTATATAGCCTCTCTACTGTATATAGCCTCTCTACTGTATATAGCCTGTCTTTTTACTGTTGTTTTATTTCTTTACTTACCTATTGTTCACCTAATACCTTTTTTGCACTATTGGTTAGAACCTGTAAGTAAGCATTTCACTGTAATGTCTACTACACCTGTTGTATTTGGCGCAAGTGACAAATACACTTTGATTTGATTTGATTTTAAAACCACACGTAAAACCCAGGAAAGAGATTTTCCAGCAAAGACTGAATTACGAAGAAGAAAGGTACGAGAACTAAAACAATCAACTGGCAGCGCAGAAGTCAATTTTCACCTGTGACCTTTGACCTGTGACCTGTGATCAAAGGGAAGGCGGCAACCATGGCATCTTATCGTGTGAGTCGCGTTCCTGCTCAGCACAAAACGTCATTCAAAGATGGGGAGATGATCAAGGAAGCATTTATTGAGGCTGCAGACTCGCTGTTTGGGGATTTTAAGAATAAGACTGAAATGATGGCTGCCATCATTGACATTCAGTTGTCCGGAAATACGGTGACAAGAAGATGTGAGGGAGTAGCAGAGAACCTCGAGGATCAACTGAAGAAGGACATTGACGACTGCGAGTGTTATTCCCTCCAGTTTGACGAGTCCACAGACATGGTAGATGTGGCACAGTTATGCATTTTCATCACAATGGTATTTGACAACATGAGTACAAAGGAGGAACTGCTCGTAATTTTGCTACTGTATGGACATAAGAGGGGCAAAGATATTTTTTAAGCTTTTCTGGAGTTTGCTAACAAATTCCAATTGTCCTTTTGTGAGCTTGTCTACATTACTACGGATGGGGCACCTGCTATGGTAGGCCGCATTAGTGGGTTCGCTGCATTGTGCAAACGGGATGATTCTTTTCCCGGACTTTCTTCGTTATCACTGCGTAATTGATCAGCAGGCTTTATGCGGGAAGATAAACACGAAAGAGGTGATGGATGTTGCGATGTAGATTGTGTGTTGTATTCGAGCACGAAGGTTACAGCGAAGGGACTGAACATAAACACACAGACCTGCTGCTGCTCACGGATGGTGGCAGGGCCGAGGTGCATTTAGAGATCCAGTGTTGCCTGAAATCAAGGAGTTTCTCAAGGTCTCCAAACACACAGAATATGTACACCTAGAGGACACACAGTTAGGGGACACACAGCTAGAGGACACACAGCTAGAGGACACACAGCTAGAGGACACACAGCTAGAGGACACACCTAGAGGACACACAGTTAGGGGACACACACCTAGAGGACACACAGCTAGAGGACACACAGTTAGGGGACACACAGTTAGGGGACACACAGCTAGAGGACACACAGCTAGAGGACACACAGTTAGGGGACACACAGTTAGGGGACACACAGCTAGAGGACACACAGCTAGAGGACACACCTAGAGGACACACAGCTAGAGGACACACAGCTAGAGGACACACAGCTAGAGGACACACAGCTAGAGGACACACAGCTAGAGGACACACCTAGAGGACACACAGCTAGAGGTCACACCTAGAGGACACACAGCTAGGGGACACACAGCTAGAGGACACACAGCTAGAGGACACACAGTTAGAGGACACACAGCTAGAGGACACACAGTTAGAGGACACACAGCTAGAGGACACACAGCTAGAGGACACACAGCTAGAGGACACACAGCTAGAGGACACACAGCTAGAGGACACACAGCTAGGGGACACACAGCTAGAGGACACACAGCTAGAGGACACACAGCTAGAGGACACACAGCTAGAGGACACACAGTTAGAGGACACACAGCTAGAGGACACACAGCTAGAGGACACACAGCTAGAGGACACACAGCTAGGGGACACACAGCTAGGGGACACACAGCTAGAGGACACACAGTGGCTCCTGGATTTATCTTTTCTCACTGACCTAACTAACACGCTTAATGAACTGAATGTAGAGCTGCAAAGATACAGGCAGACATGTAATCGACATGATCAGCTCTGTGAACACGGTCTCACAACCTGACCTTAGAGATCCTTTTTATGTCTCTATTTTGGTTGGTCAGGGCGTGAGTTGGGGTGGGCATTCTATGTTTTTGTTCTATGTTTTCTATTTCTATGTGTTTTTCCCCCACCTTTTCCCACCTGTGTTTTGTGGGTAGTTGTTTTCTGTCTTTGTGTCTGTACCAGACAGAACTGTTTCGTTTCATTTCTCTTTGTTATTTTTATTTAGTGTTCTGTTTTAATAAATTAACATGAACACTTACCACGCTGCGCTTTGGTCCGATGACTCCTCGTTACAACACGTTACAACATGCATTCAGAACTTGAACGTCAGAGCTGAGGATACGGCACAGCTTGACAGTGCACGTTACGTGGAGCAAGTCCAGAGCATCGTATCTGAGTTTGACAGTCGTTTCACTGGCTTTGCATCACCTGAGCCTGTTGCCACTCATAGTATGTGCTTTCAGTTTGACACAGACATACATGTGGAAGTCATTGCCTCCAAAATGGGATCAGTTTTTTCAGTCGGACACGGCTATAGCCGACACTGAAATTGTCACCCTTCAAAATGACATTCAGCTGAAATCCAAGGCAACCACTGAGATGAAGGAAGAGTTCAGGGAACTACTGCTACAGGAGAAGTTTCACAACAGGAGAAGATGTGCTCTCAACTTATCAGCTCCTTTTGGATCAACCTACATCCTGTGAGTCTGCATTTTCTCACATGAAGATAATACAGTCCAGATCTGCTATGACTGACGACCACCTTGTGGGCTTCACGAGACCTACAACAAAGCTGCTACAGCCCTGTGAAAAAACGACTTTCCTCCAGCCAATGCCAAAAGTCACACTAAAGTGGGAAATTAAACGAGTTGCACTTATTTGTGGAAAACACGTTATTGGTCCACATTATATTTGGGTATCAAATAGGATTCATAGCAGCAGGTTCATACTCAGTGGTGTGTTGAGTTCCATATAGTTTGTTGGTTGGTTTAGATTTAGAGACTGAAAAATGAAAAAGTAGATCTCACGTCAAAAGAAGGTTGGGCTCGATAGACCTTATCTATCCTGGCTGAGTTACAGGCTTTATATCCTGAAGACCTTATCTATCCAGGCTGAGTTACAGGCTCTATATCCTGAAGACCTTATCTATCCTGGCTGAGTTACAGGCTCTATATCCTGAAGACCTTATCTATCCTGGCTGAGTTACAGGCTCTATATCCTGAAGACCTTATCTATCCTGGCTGAGTTACAGGCTCTATATCCTGAAGACCTTATCTATCCAGGCTGAGTTACAGGCTCTATATCCTGAAGACCTTATCTATCCAGGCTGAGTTACAGGCTCTATATCCTGAAGACCTTATCTATCCTGGCTGAGTTACAGGCTCTATATCCTGAAGACCTTATCTATCCAGGCTGAGTTACAGGCTCTATATCCTGAAGACCTTATCTATCCTGGCTGAGTTACAGGCTCTATATCCTGAAGACCTTATCTATCCTGGCTGAGTTACAGGCTTTAGAACCTGAAGACCTTATCTATCCTGGCTGAGTTTCAGGCTCTATATCCTGAAGACCTTATCTATCCTGGCTGAGTTACAGGCTCTATATCCTGAAGACCTTATCTATCCTGGCTGAGTTACAGGCTCTATATCCTGAAGACCTTATCTATCCTGGCTGAGTTACAGGCTCTATATCCTGAAGACCTTATCTATCCTGGCTGAGTTTCAGGCTCTATATCCTGAAGACCTTATCTATCCTGGCTGAGTTACAGGCTCTATATCCTGAAGACCTTATCTATCCTGGCTGAGTTACAGGCTCTATATCCTGAAGACCTTATCTATCCTGGCTGAGTTACAGGCTCTATATCCTGAAGACCTTATCTATCCTGGCTGAGTTACAGGCTCTATACCCTGAAGACCTTATCTATCCAGGCTGAGTTACAGGCTCTATATCCTGAAGACCTCATCTATCCTGGCTGAGTTTCAGGCTCTATATCCTGAAGAACTTATCTATCCTGGCTGAGTTACAGGCTCTATATCCCGAAGACCTTATCTATCCTGGCTGAGTTACAGGCTCTATATCCTGAAGACCTTATCTATCCTGGCTGAGTTACAGGCTCTATATCCTGAAGACCTTATCTATCCTGGCTGAGTTTCAGGCTCTATATCCTGAAGACCTTATCTATCCTGGCTGAGTTACAGGCTCTATATCCTGAAGACCTTATCTATCCTGGCTGAGTTACAGGCTCTATATCCTGAAGACCTTATCTATCCTGGCTGAGTTACAGGCTCTATATCCTGAAGACCTTATCTATCCTGGCTGAGTTTCAGGCTCTATATCCTGAAGACCTTATCTATCCTGGCTGAGTTTCAGGCTCTATATCCTGAAGACCTTATCTATCCTGGCTGAGTTACAGGCTCTATATCCTGAAGACCTTATCTATCCTGGCTGAGTTTCAGGCTCTATATCCTGAAGACCTTATCTATCCTGGCTGAGTTACAGGCTCTATATCCTGAAGACCTTATCTATCCTGGCTGAGTCTCAGGCTCTATATCCTGAAGACCGTATCTATCCTGGCTGAGTTACAGGCTCTATATCCTGAAGACCTTATCTATCCTGGCTGAGTTACAGGCTCTATATCCTGAAGACCTTATCTATCCTGGCTGAGTTACAGGCTCTATATCCTGAAGACCTTATCTATCCTGGCTGAGAGACAGGCTCTATATCCTGAAGACCTTATCTATCCTGGCTGAGTTACAGGCTTTAGAACCTGAAGACCTTATCTATCCTGGCTGAGTTACAGGCTCTATATCCTGAAGACCTTATCTATCCTGGCTGAGTTACAGGCTCTATATCCTGAATACCTTATCTATCCTGGCTGAGTCACAGGCTTTAGAACCTGAAGACCTTATCTATCCTGGCTGAGTTTCAGGCTCTATATCCTGAAGACCTTATCTATCCAGGCTGAGTTACAGGCTCTATATCCTGAAGACCTTATCTATCCTGGCTGAGTTACAGGCTCTATATCCTGAAGACCTTATCTATCCTGGCTGAGTTACAGGCTTTAGAACCTGAAGACCTTATCTATCCTGGCTGAGTTACAGGCTCTATATCCTGAAGACCTTATCTATCCTGGCTGAGAGACAGGCTCTATATCCTGAAGACCTTATCTATCCTGGCTGAGTTACAGGCTCTATATCCTGAAGACCTTATCTATCATGGCTGAGTTACAGGCTCTATATCCTGAAGACCTTATCTATCCTGGCTGAGTTACAGGCTCTATATCCTGAAGACCTTATCTATCCTGGCTGAGAGACAGGCTCTATATCCTGAAGACCTTATCTATCCTGGCTGAGTTACAGGCTCTATATCCTGAAGACCTTATCTATCCTGGCTGAGTTACAGGCTCTATATC